>NC_043750.1:15104191-15249442 GCF_902148845.1 Salarias fasciatus | reverse complement strand
GAGCACACATACGGCAGCACTCAATGAAATTAAGAAATTACTAAAAACTGCTGCCCCAGTATCAAAACAACAGTGTCTCATCCTGAACAAAGATTCAGTAAATATACACACATGCCTTTTAATATTTGTGATTCAAAACCTTGAATTGCAGTTCCCCAAGAAAGAAAACAGCACATTAAAATCTATTCACCAGGTCTGCTGTCATTTCACCTTGTTATATGAACTCCTGCAAAAACAGGCCAAACCAAAGTGTTGGTAAAATGTTTCCTGTCTTCATCACTGTCTTGAAGTCAAAGTATTTTTATATATTTAAATTTTTCTATCTACCAACATCATGTGGCCTGATAATGTTGTATGCAGGGTGACGTCCAGTCGCTGCTGCAAAAAAAGTTTAAAAAAAAAGAAAAAAAAAATTAAAAACATTGCAAATATCATGAGGTTTAGTTGATTTTTTTTTTTTTTTTACAGTACAGCTTTTGTCCGCAGGGTGATTTTAAAATTGAGGAGGAATTGCGTTCAAAAGTCCTACAAAGCATTTTTATGAGACAAACATAAACGCTAACATTTTCCATCAGTTTCAAACCCTTGGCAATGATTTAATAACTGAAGGCCTAAAGCTACGCATGTCAATGAAAAAAAAAAAAAAAAAAAAAAATTTATTTCTGCTGCATGATTTCAGTTAAATATCATGATCACTCAACTCAAGAAGCTTCCTGGAGATTAACCTTTCATGGAACACGCTGACATTTATATCAAAGACAATACTCTGCCCTGGAGCCTGGTGGTGAACTGAAATGCAGGCAGATGCCATCACCGTGGTCCCTGTTGAGTTCGCCCGCGTTTGGCCAACACATATTTCAGGCCGCCTCTGATTATTTTATCCATCCCTCCCCCCGTGACATATCGAGTGCTCACCCCCTGCCAGCCCGTGCCACCTCCTCCCGCTTCTTTTCTTCACCCCCCTCTACACCATGTTGGCAGCCGGGGCAGGGCAGGTGGCCAAACCTGTCAGTCAAAGCGCCGCGGCCACGCGGCAACACCGCAGACACCAATTACCACACAGCGGGGGCGCGGCCTGGCAACCGCATGGCAACCACATGGTCCAATCAGGGTACACAACAACAGGGACTGGAGAAGGCCAAGAAAAGTGTGCAGGGCTGTGTTGTGCACTGCTTGCGTGCGTGCGGCGGATTCGTGTTCAAGTTATCCAAAGCCGAAGCCACAGCGTTTAACACTGGACAGGTACTCACTGTGTCTTTTTAATATCCGTTAGCTGCCCATTTGGTGGAGATTTCAATTTGGACACGAAACTTATCTTGACGGATCTGTTGATCATCAGAGTGGTTCTTATTGAACACACCGTCCGGATCCACCACAGTTCTGCCGGTCGAACCACCGAACTGAGAACTGACCAAAGTAATCAACCTAAACATGCATGGGTGGCTCTGCAGATGCTACGTTACTGGACAATACAGCGATGACAAAAGAGCTTACAACGTTTTACATTTGTATTGACATTTTGTTCACCACACTAATCTAATGACGACTCGGTACCAGATTTTATCAACGACTCGTGGCTTTAAACCAATTTTAAGAGTTTTGGTTCATTTATCTAAAAGGAGCATTTCCATTAACCAAAACTTTTAATGAGACAAAACTGTGATAATTAACATGTATTAACAGCAATACATTGCAAAGAGAGACACTGATAGAAGTTTCACCTGAACACAAGCAGCAGTTTTTTACACGTGGTTCTGAGACGATAAAACTCAGCTGTCAGAGTCATGCGATCGGCTCACTGACTATCAGAATGAGCCAAAACAGCAACTGTTCACAGAATTACTGAACCACCAGTCATCTCTTTTGTAAAAGAGTGTATGAAACAAAGAGCGTAACTACATTTATTCTAAATGGGATTGGATTCTAATTCACTTGCATCGATTGGGGTTTTCGTAAATGCAATTGGCATTTTCTCACTACCTTGAAAACGTCAGATGAAATGTAAAGGATGTATCAGTTCTAACATTGACTCAAGAGGCCCGCCAGTGGAAAATGTCAGGGTGGTTTTTCTTGGGCAGGGTGACATTTCTGCGGTACAGAAATGTTTAAATTTCGTGGCAAAAGCCAAACCTGCACGGACCAACACGCGACAGTCGAAGAAAGCTGTCCAGATTATTCATGGAGCGCTCTTTGTCTTGGGCGGCGAAACGCACCAACATGGCAGCACACATCGGCTGTAAGGGGGCAAATATATTTTAATAAAACCAGTGAGTTGCAACCTCAATTTCATTTTGATGAATTTCCTCCTGCGGGAGTGAGCCAGGCAGTGGGCGGGCGGGTGGAAAGGCAGGAGAGGGAAGCGGGGTGATGGGGGGGCTGGGAGGCAGATAGAATTTTCATGATTGTTATTTTTGTTATTATACAGAGGAGGGGGTGCGGGGGGTTAGATAAACGGCGTTGGTTAATCTGAGCCATTTTGTGAAGCGCTCCATTATCGGGCAGGTTGGGCACGTCGAGGGGGTTATTTTTCGAGGGATCTTTGGCCCCGGTAATTAAGCTCCATTCACCAGGCCCTGTTCCCCAAATTAAAAATTTGTCATTAAGTGGAATTTACCATAATGCCTTTTTATCTGCCGGCGCTTCAGCGTGTGTGCATGCATGCATATATGTGTGTCTACGTGTGTGTGTGTGTGTGTGTGGGTGTGTGAGCAAGAGAGAGAGAGAGAGAGAGAGCAAGAAAGAGAGAAGAGAGAGAGAGAGGTAAAGGAGGGGCAACGGGAAACAGTAACCCAACCAATAAGGGGTTACACTGAAGCACACACACACTTCGAGGAGAAAGGGCAAATTGAAAAACTGAAATAATCCTGGACAACAGTACACATTTGCACACACACACACTCATACACACACACATCACTAACCCACCCACCCACACACCCACACCACACTCCAATCCTTCAAATCCACAGCCTTTAGGGTAATTAAATAATAGTGCTTTAAAGTTTTAATTTAGATTTGGCTTTTTCCGTTCCAAGTCCTACTGTGTGGCACACGGCTCCCCCTCTGACACACACAAATCAGTCAGTCGCAGTGTGTTTATAGACTTCATACGGCGAGATAGCCCTCGATGGGCAGAGTACGTTGGAAGGAGTGAATGATTAAAGAGCAGAATCTCTGTCTCCATAGGCTTTATAAAACAATACAATTATTAGTCTTTAATTAGCAGCCCCTCTGTGGGACAAGGGACAGACAAAGAACAATAGAGGATTAGAAGAGGCGCCTAATATGGCTCTTTATCGCTTCATTCAAATACAGTTTATAAATGCATCCAGCTGTCCTTTGCACCTGGCAGTCATAAGTTAGGAGTCACGAATAGATTTGGGAGCACGGGAATAAAATTATGTTCCTTTTTTAAAACAGCACCAATTATTCCCTATTATTTTTCTTTTACCTTGGCGACCAGTGACTTCAGATTTGTGAAAGGTTTGCCACATTCATTCCAAGCCTGAGAGTGAACTACTGTGTATTTCCTCCTGAAGCTGTCCGCTGTTTTTTTAGGTCAAATTTACACTGTTTAGTCTAAAGACATGCACAAGATGCTTGAAAAACTCTAACACTGACAGAAATCCTAATATTAAATTCCTTGTGACAACAGGTCAGACACCATTCACTTAGAAAAACAATCCTTCTACTTCATACAATAGTAAGAAAATGCATAGGGTCATATAATTCAACTCAGTTTTACTTATAATATGGTGTAGTGGCCTCTTGGCACTTCAGTCAAATTAATAAAATAGGAACATTCCATCATGAGCAAGCAGAATCAACACTGGAAAGAAAATCAGTTGTTTTAGAGGAAGAGGCTTCCAACAGATCCAAACTCCAGGGGGGGGTTAGGGCGGGGGCGTCGTACACGCGTGCCAAAACCAGTCCGTAACAGGACTCCATTTGGCACAAAGTCAAAACAAAACAAATTAAACTGAGAATATTTCTATGTAATTGTAAACATTTCCAGGTTGCATTTGATCATTTTACGGCTCGGACCCAGTTGTGATCAACTTATTGACCCCTGGACTAAAAGGAAAAGACAACTCTGCATTAGGGCATTAAGAGAGAAACAGAATGGAGAGAGCAACAAGCGAACCAATGGTTTAATCAGAAAAAAGCTAATCAACACAGGGTGGGAGGTGCAGATCATTGCTATCATAAAGCGGAAAAATGAGCATGATTAACAGGATTTAAGATGCATCAGTAAAACCTTTTCCCCAGATAAGGTACTGTAGAGATGTTCATAAAGTGTAGGAATAGTGAAAATTCAGAGTTGAATAAAATGGTGTCCAGACCTGAACCCTGGTGATGTCATGTACCTGCTAGGATGAGATACAGTGAAGATGCAAAAGTCAACCTGAAACATCATATTCTTTAACATCAATAGAAAAGGGCACTGCATGTAAAGACAGCATGCATGAATGGTGATTTTGCACAGCTTTCATTGCTCTGCTTTGAACAAAAACTGAAATATTTCAATCTGCCTGAATGCCACCAGAGAGCAACCATTTGAAAGTGAGGTCCTAAATGAACAGACGGCGATGAGAACTGAGGGAGGAGAGAAAGAGCAGAGGAGGAGAGGGCTAAAATGTAAAGAGGAGGAAGATAGTAGGAGAAGGGAGGGGGTGGACAGATGGCAGAGGTTATGCCTGGCTGAAGGGGCAAGGCGGGAGGAGGCTATTCTGCGTGTATGCTGGTGTGTAATGGGAGGAATCACCCAGCTCTGCCCTCACATGTGCAACTCATCTTTAATCCCTCCATCTCACCTCCAGGTCTTCCTCAAAGCCCCTCTGTCTTCTCTCTTTAATTCCCGTCCCACGACTCCTCGTTCTCAAATGGGTAATTCAACAAATGTTCCAGGCATTTTTTCCCTTTAATATCAAACTGGGCACTCAGCCCACGGAGCTGCAAATATTATTCAGCGATGAAACAAAATAATTTAACCTCTCCACATCTGATTGACACATAAAAACCTGGTTGAGGTAAACGACAGACAGAGCTAAACAACAACGTGCTGTCAAAATATCCAAATGTGCGTGCCTTCGAAATGGAGCACAGGGAGGAAGGGAAGAATGGCAGGGGGAGAGCACACGGCGAGATAGAGAGCCTTATTTACTGTCGTTTAATTTACTCCTCTCTTTTCCATTCTTCCCTTGGTTTTTCTGACAGGTAATAAAAAGCGGGAGCTTTCCTGACAAGCCCATTTGAATTTGGATTGAATAATAGAACTGTAGGGTTTCCCACAGAACGCTCTGTCCAAGCGTGCAGCAGTGCAGAGACGCCACAGAGGCTGCCAGTGTGGGTTTTGCATGTGTGTGTGTGTGTGTGTGTGTGTGTGTGTGTGTGTGTGTGTGTGTGTGTGTGTGTGTCAATAGCACTCATCACTGAGAGAAACAGAGAGATGCTGACGTCATGGTACTTAATGCAGCAATAATAACGAATTCCTGCAACTAGCCACCGTACCACTCCAATATGTTAATCTCCACATCTGTGCCCAACACCTCCCTCTCATTTTCTTGGCCCCCTCTCCCTTATTCCCTCCTCGTTGCTTCCGCACCTCTCCGAGACCCCTTCATCCCACCTCCTCTTCTCGTCTTACCTCATCCCGCACTCGCAGTGCCTCCCTTGCCCTCCGCCCTCCTCCCTCCACGCGCTCTCTCGGAAGCTGTTGAAATCCCATTCCCCGTGGGGCAGGCTAAATTGAATTGGCGTGTTTATATGAACAACAGGGCCGTTGCTTTAATATACCTTAGAGTTTATGCCTAATGCCTCCCTGCTAATACCGCTGGAGCTTCAACCCTCGCTCATCACACGTCGCTTTTATAGAAGTCATAAAAGAAACAGAGTAGCGAGGGGGATGAGGGTGGAGAGATACTCCGGGAGTGTGTGCCTGTTTGTAAACAAGGGGGAGAAACGAGAAGCCTGTTAATGCATCTTAACAAGTTATCTGTGTTCTGAGACTTCTCCGAAAGATCATCCTGCAGGATACCTCCTCGCCATGAACCCGTACACACACACACACACGCACACGCACACACACGCACAAACGGACACAGAGTCCTCAAGTGTGGATGAAAAGAAAAGGGGGGACAGAGGGAGGCAGGAAGATTTTTTTTAGATTAGTGAGTAATGCTGAATAAATATCCGGAGTTTTGGTTGAAGGAATCGGTCATGCTCGTCGACTTGCAAACATCCACCATTTTCAGTCAGTCATCCCCCCCTCCTTCTTTCCCTCCTATTCTCTGCCTCTCGTCCCCTTTCTCCACCGGCCCTGTGTCACCCCACAAAAGGCCCCAAGTACAAAGGAGAGAAACAGGCCTGAGACATTCAACCCAATTACTATTGATCAGTCTGTACTCAAAGCACAGCAAAGCACTCACCTGCACGCATGCACACTGCCACGCAAGCACTCGTACGCTAATCTGTCCAGTAAGGTCAGGGACGATTATTTGTTCACAGATGATTTTCCAACATTTGCCAAAAAAATTGTCTTAAAAGAAACCAAATGGATGCAACACTATTTTTGATCCATGACTAAAAAACAGTAACTTGCTGGCCTCCGTCTCGGAGTTTAAATTTCTTGATTTGGGGTGTAAAAGGATGAAATTGCTGAATGAACTGAGAGCTGATGACTCGTCTTTAGAAAGACACTCGTGGAAGAATATCACGTTTCTACTGAATGACACAAAACACAAAAAACTGAGTAAATGGTCAAAAGAAAAAAGACATATCTCTCTAGAAATTTAAAAAAAGGAGAAACAAATGCAAAACCAAAGGTTTTTAGGATAGAGTGTTTTGACAGGAAGGTAAATGCTACAATATTTTCTGTTAGGTGTACAAATCTGAGACAGTAAAGTAGGAATGGTAGCAGCTTCTTTGCAATGTAGTTCCAATGATTTACTCTGTTGTTACAACATTTTATTACTGAACTACTCTGAGAAATTACATTTTTTCCGCATGCATGTACAACAAAGCATTTGCAGTTTTCAACAATATTTTCTATAAATAAAGCAGAAACAAAAATTTAAGCCAAAAATTTGAATTGAGTTTTGATACTTTAAAAACACCATATCTAGATTTTAGAACTCAATAGTTCCTTCCAAATACATTTAGATCTGCTTAAAGGTTCAAGAATTAGTAAAACAATTTGCGCTGGCACTTAATAATCGTCACAGATATTCATACACCCGGCTTTGATGGAGTTGCCTTTTCAGTGGGATTAAAACAACCAGCAGGCTGAAACCAATCTAGTTGGAAACAATTGGGAAACTGATTTTTGATTTAAATTCACAAAATTTAATCCAAAGTTGGCAATAGATTTCTTTCAACTCTGCAGAGTTAAAAGTGGTGCATCTTCCCACATTGAATTTTGTTGGAAAACAGGAATACAAGATGTGTTGAAAATGGGATATTAAAATAAGAGGAGCTATAGGAGACACGGAGGACTACCCAGCCATCTGCAGGAGAGAATAAAATAATGTGTCTGGTCGTTGACCAAACCTTTCAAAGTTTGCAAAGCCGAGCTTGCAGGTACGTGCCACACACACACTCCTGGACACACAAAAGCAGGCTCACATTAAAGAGTGTGATTAACTCTGCGTGTTGTCTGGAAGCCTGTGCCAAAATATCAATGACTAAACTCCCCCAACGAGTCAGTAACTATCTCCTTCGCTCTGATTTTATCCCCCAATAATTAATTTTCTCTCCCAACGCCGACTTCGGCTTTATCGGTCGCTCGCTGCCAGAATCTCAGCATTCCATTTAACCATAATCCCCCGGATAAAGGGGCGGCCTAGGTGTGCGTGTATGTGTTCCTCGGTGCACGGGGAAAGACTTAAACTTCATTCGCAGACACACAATGTGTCAAACCGGTTATACAGATGTGCACATGGAGCGGCTCCCATCAACACGGAGAGAAATCACCCCACTGATGAAGCATAGATTCAGACACATCAGGCTCTAGAGCAGCGAGTCTGAAAGTACAGGAGGACAAACTGCTCGCCATCGTCTGTGTGACCTCTAAAACACATCATAGTTACAAGGTGGATTAGCTCTGGAAAGCCTATAGCATGAATCCAAAGGCTGCAAGCCCAGCATAGCAACAGCCACGTAACCGGGGCTTTGGGGTGGCTGTATGGAAGAAGGTTGGGGATGGGAGTGGAGGCATAAAGACACGGGGCGGATGGAGGGAGGGGTGGAGCTGAGGGGTTAAAAAGGGAAAGGTGGAGGGCGGGTGGGCTTACATGCATTCTATACGGGATTTTGGAGACATTCCTTACTTGGTTTAGAAATCTGGAGCAGATTCCACCTATAAACTATCAACCACTGTGACAGTCGTCCCACGATGGTTCTCTTCAGATTTGTCAACGAGGTTCCATTGTCATGTTTGCATACAGTCAGCATGTACACTTGGTCTTATTTAGTAAAGGTTTTTAAAAGAGATGTGACTGTGGAGGCATGACACATCCTGCACATTAAACACTCAATGTGTCAGCATGTCTGAATAAATCTATAGTAATTCTCCTTCTGTAAATATACAGATACTATAGAGGTTGAAAGATTGAGGTGAAATCACTGGAAATGTGACTCGTCTGATCCTCCTGAAACGAGTTTAAAAGGCCTTTTATACAGATACAGAAATGTTCTTCCACAGTGATCTAATGCCACAGGGAGGAAATACTTGCATTTATCTGGTATTTGTTGGCATTCACCTCCCAGGACGGCCGCTTAAGTATTTAACATGTTCCACCAAAACTCTAAATCCTGGTATTTAAGGCCTATAACTGGCAATCTCTCAGATCCTAATGGGACTCCTAAGTTAGTGCCTTATTGAAGGCAGGTGTGAGGGAAAGGTCCGCCAGCTAAGCTTACACATGTTAAAGATGCTGCGAACAGCAGCATCATTACACGGCAGTCCACCACATAGAACAGTGGGTTAAATCAGAATTCAATCAATGAGCGACACAAAGGGCAAAGAACTCCGCGAGAAAAAGAAGAGTGAAGGTGAAGGTGTGTGTTGTGTGTGTGTGTGTGTGTGTGTGTGTGTGTGTGTGTGGTGTGTTGGGTGGTGGCTGTGGGGCGAGGAAGAGGAGGAAGGGCTGGATTGACTGAAATTAAAGTGAGTGCCAGCTAGGCCAGACCAGGCCCAGCTGTCTCTGTCTGACGAGAGCCTTAATTAAGAGACATGGGGAGAACCTTGGAATGGCCATACACTGCCAGGAGCCTCTGGAGAGGAAACTGTTAAACAGGCACACTTGTGTCTGTGCGGTACTGCCAAAAACACACACACCCACACACACACCTTTATCCATGTAGGGCCTTCTCATTGACGTAATGCATTCATTAGCTCTTTTTCCAAATCTTACCAATCACAAATAACCGTCTCACCCTAAACGCTTTAAAACTTTAGCCTTAACTCAGTTACAGTTAACCATAAATGTGTATGAAATTGAAAACATGCTTTACTTGTTCTGAAAACAGTGTCTGTTTACAAAATGGCAGAAACACTAAAACTATAAAACGACCAAGTCCCAGGAGTCATACCACTGTTTTTACTGTCCAATCCACTCACACACGTGCAGAAGACCTATGTCCTCTGGCTGTGGTGAACATGCGCAGTAACAGCTCTTCCATCATCGACCCCAGACTGAGCACAAGCATTTCTAGATTTCGTTTTCACCCGTTTACATGACAACAGATTGTTTTTGAAAAGCTCCTAACCCAATCATAACCTGTCCCACACAGTCACACACAATGTTTGTAAGCCTTCAGGGGAAATTTCATCAGCTTGCGTTGACCCGGAGCAATAATTTGAAAAATACCTTAACTATTACTTGCTGGACTTGGATACCTCAAAGAGGAGACTCATTATAATGTGCATTTGCAAACAATTCCAGTCCCCACAACGGTTTTAAATATATGTCCACAGCCATACACACGCATCCTCTGGGGCCTTGTGAAAAACATCAGCCCAGCTATTATAGACAAGCGTTTGCATACCAACCAGCAAGCATTGGAACCTTTAATGTGTATTTTGAGCTTGTGGTTTCCCTCTTGTCCTGTTGACTGTTAAACTGAACTTCTGATTCCAAAACAGTTTTCCCCTTCTGCTGCTGCTGCTGCTGTGCCCACGGAGGAAGAAAAGGTGAGCCGAAAAAGAGGGAGTGGAAGGAGGGGGAAAGAACGAGGCGAGGGGAGAAGGGATGATTTTGTGGATCCATGACTGCCTTTGCGCCCCACCCATCCTTCACTTTCGCCTCTTCCTCCTGTTCCTCATCCCCAAAAACTTATTAATATTAATAGATATCTCTCCGAGCCTCCTTCCCCTCGACTCCTCCGACGCCAAAAAAAAAATATCACCACCCTAGGCTACCAGTTAATAAAGCCCTCTCTACAACCCCTCCCAGTCCAAAAAAACCGGGGAAAGACAATAAAGGGAAAGTTCTCCGGTCAAATAAAGAACTGAAATTAATACACTCCCACGGGACCTCCTCTGTCCCGCTGTCACCCCCCACAATAATTGATTTCCTATTAAGTGATTGCTTAATTAGAATGATTATTATTGGTAATTGTAATTGACATTTTTTTTTCTCCCTCCTCAGCCTTTCCCCCCGACTTCAGGTCTTCTTAAAAGAGACAAGCCGGTGAAAATGGACTCAAGAAAGAAAAGATGCGGAAAATGCATCGACATAACGGCATAAACAGAAAACCACTTGACAACCTGACATTTAAAATGCGTTTAGTTTCACTCTACGCTGTCTGCCAGAACATACAATGAGGGATTAAGGTGTTGAGGTTTAGAAGTTTTATTTAATCATACATGAGCGTCTTTCTGTGTGTATCTGTCTCAATGGCTTATCCTGTAGCTTCAGGGCACAATGTCTGCTGCCGGTCTCCTCAGAAAAAAAAAAAAAAAAGGATTCCCGCTCTCAGTGGGATATCCTGGTTAAATAAAGGTTCAAGTAGTAGAAAGGGATTCCCTGTTCTACCCACCTACTACCCCGACTCACAAATACACACGCATTAAACTACAGTAGGGACCCGCTGGTCTCCAGGTTATTACCGCTTCCTCCAGGCTACAGTTACTGCAGATACACAGCACTGTGCTCTGGCCATTAAAAATATATATAATATCTCTGTCATTATGTAGACAATTTTGGCAAATGGGTTGGATGTTTAAAAAAAAAAAAAAAACGAAAAAAAAAGAAACTGACATAAAACGCAAATAAAACACAGAGCAGTACATCCATTTAAGGTAGCATTCTTTCTCTATTCGGAACTAAAGACGGTGAAACTTCGTTCCAGTGGGCCACAGCACGGTTTATTTGGGCTCACCTCAGGCGTGGTGAGGCTGACATAGGCTCTCTCTCTCACACACACACACACACTTTTGTCTTAGATGCACACAACCTTCACACTCCAACCCACATAACACGTCCCAACCTCTGAATCACACCTTCACTTTCGCAATAAAAACGTCGTCCTCGTTTCGGCAGACACAAAAATTCGGAGAGGGGAACCTTTAACACAAGAAGGACAGAATAAATATCTTAATGGTTTACTGTCAAATATCCATTCAGAGGTGCCGTTTTTCAACACGTCGAAGCCTTGCATGTTCAGAAAAGGATGACTTCTGCATATTCAGCTGTAATGTTTTAACTCCATTATATTTAAATGTTTTCCCCTTGCTACTGTGAAGCACAACAGCTACATTAATACAAATGAGCACCTGGCAGCCGCGACCCGCAGATGTCTGTGGTGTGTTTTTACTCAAAGGTTCCAGGAAAAAAAAAGAAAAAAAAAAAAGAAAAATTTTCATAGATTATTTTGACAAAGGTTACTTTCAGACAGGATGGCTCATCCCATCCAGATGCATACAGATATTGTGAAAATAAACTAAACATATCACGCAAAAAAAGAAACTAAAGATCGTCAGCGGCAGAGGAAGCGCAACAGAAAGTAACACAAATCTACATGGATAGAAATGTGCTATCACTCTGCTTCAGTTATGAAAATAAATAAAAGTGACGGTTAAATAAGAAATATTAAAAACCATCTTTCATGTTTGGGTGAAATTAAAAATTATTTTGCACATCACAGTCACGTTTGATTCCAACAACGAAACAAAATCTAATGTTAATACACAAATTAATTCCAAAATCAACCCATTGTAACATGTCAGCTCAAATCGAAACAACTTCAAGCTTCAAAAGTCAGGCGATTCAAATGAGAGTACAAATCTGAAATATCTCAGAGAGGACAACAAAACTTGTTTTTTTTTTTTTACTTAGAAAAGAAGCAGCATCGAGACCAGATTTGCAGCCACATCAGGTCAAGTGTTCTGTGAGGAGGTTCAACAGCAGAACCGCCCGCTGTCCACAGACAGGACTGACAGACGGAGCTGGATATCAGCCTGTGTCGACAGAAATCGGCCGTGTTCCAGCCACGCCGAGATCTTAGCCTGGAGTCAAACCGTCCCTGACGACCCACAACCGTGGCCGATGGTTTTTAAGGCCTGCTCATCCACTTTAGCTTTCCAACTCTCTTTCTCTCTCCCTGTGTGCGATGCTGAATCCTGCCGGTCGTCCGTCCACACAAAAATAAATTCAGCTTTTCGCTGTGATCTGATTTTCTACAACCGTCTTCCTGCTGGTTTTCGCATGTCCTAACAATCAATTTTCCTCTTCTTTATTTTAGGAATATGAGGAAGAGAAGAAAACCAGCCGTAACAGTTCAAAAGAATTCAGCCGTGCCACACTTGGGATGTAGTGAAATAAAACAGAAATAGGGGGCAATTTCCACAAGCTTCCTCACGGTTATGAATATTGTGCTATAAATGAGCTCCGTGAAAGTAAAGAGGAGCTCACAGGAATAGCCTGACAGTCATTCTGCACAATGAAGATACACACACTTCCAAAAAGGAAAAACGCAAAAGCCAGAACTCATGTGCATGACCAAAGACTATGACATTGTTTATTAACAATAACAACTTGCCTAAATCAGCAATGTCAAGCTAAAGCATTGAATTCTTGTTTGTAAATCTGTATACTCCACCGCAACACACAATGAGGAGACAGACTGTCACAAAAAAAAAAAAATGGCCGCTGACTGAAGAGATTTTTCATAATACAAAGAGACTGGCTGTTTCCAGCTGTCATTACATTTCAGAGGCCGGCCGGCATGCGGTGATTGTTCAATCAGAGGCTTTTTTAAAATAGAAACTGTCAACTGAATTCATACAATTATTTTGCATGGCGCTAATATTAGGCCCACACAGTGGCAGCGTCTCATTTGCATATTCTCTGTAAAAACTGGATAATACAACTCAAACTATGGCACGGCGATTTCATGGTGTGTGTGTGTGTATGTGTGTGTGTGTGTGTGTGCGCGCCTGTTCAAACACACTGTGTGGTAGTGTGGGTGTGGCGTTACACCTCGTGTGGCACTGGGCAGCCAAGATAAGAGCTGATCCTATCCATGTCTCCCTTCTGCAGCGCCTGCCCGCCCACCCACACACCCACCCACCCACGCACGCACACACGCACAAATCACACACACGCACAAACACACGCAGTACGGTTCCCAAAATGCCATTGTAATCTCAACGTACAACCCCATCGTCCTATTCATAAGTATGCACTTACACACATAACCAAAGCGGAAAACACAAGCAGAAGCCAAATAAATCCATAATTCACATACAGTATGCTGGCATGTGTGACCTCGATGTATACCGAGGCCAACTGAGGTCTCAGGAAGAAGCCTGAGGCCCAAAGCACCAACACTCTGCCAGATTTACACCTGAAAACATCTGGACGGCTACTTTGGACTAATCCAGGAAGAAAACATTTCAGGAGAAGAGAAGAGAAGAGAAGAGAAGAGAAGAGAAGAGAAGAGAAGAGAAGAGAAGAGAAGAGAGCTTACCTTCCTCCTGAGATTGAGAGAGCTAACCTTTAAGATACAAACACACACGCACACTGTTGTCCCTGTAATTCACCTCTCACTGAAGCACGCGCTCGCACACACACACACACACACACACACACTCTCTGATGTGATCGGCCACCCCGATAGCAAGCCAGGGCTGACTCTCTAAGCCTCAAACAAAGTTTGGTGTGCACTGACCAAGAACGAGGGGACAAAAAAAAACCAAGGAGACAACTGGGGGGAGCAACAGACAGAGAGGAAGGGAAAAAGAAAAAAAAAAGTGTGACCACCGAGTGAAGTTTAACCACTTATGATTCAAGTTTAGCTCCAGCACACCCCGCCTACGCCCCAGGTTCATTCATGGGGACGCGCGCGCACGCCATTCCGGGTGGGAGAGGCACTGAGCTGGATTTTTTGGGAAGCCCTGTTTTCGGTCTCTTGTTCCGTCTGGTTGCTGCTGCATAGCTGCCGGACAGGCAGACGGCCCCGGCTCATCCCTCTTTTCTCTACTATCTTTTCTCTCTTTACTTATCCGATGTCCTCACAGATCCACCCACCAACAGCTGTCCCTTATAGCTCGGCGACAGATAGCCACTCCATCTGTGTGTGCATGTGCGTCCGTGTATTCGATTAAAAAGACTTTTTTTTTTTTTGGGTGGGGGGGGGGGAGATCAGATAGTAAAAGTATGTGAAGAAATGGCACCATGCAGGAGAGAGAGAGAGAGAACAAGAAGGAAGGTGAAAGGATTTGATTTCTGCTGGGGAGTGGGGGCGACTAAGTGTAGTGAATGCGATTTGATGGTGATCCTGAGATGGGGTTTAGGTGAACAAATACTATTAGTCACTGCTGCGCAAACCAGTTACTAGGACAGACTGGCACACAGACACACACATGTGAAAATGCGAAAACACACCCGGCTACAAAAGTGAACACACAAACATGAAGCGTGGAGAAAAAAAAAAAAGCTGAAATCAATCATTTTATATCTAAAGCCCCATGTAATGGAAGTAATGGTTATTTTAGTCATAAAAATTCAACCAGCCACATCTTCAGGACCTAATACTGGCCTTTCACGTTCTGATTTTTTGTGCCAAATTAAAAGGGTAAGTGAAACTAATTCCCAAAAGAAGAAAATAACTCGGCATACAATCTTATTTTCAGACACTTTCAAATCGACACTGGAGAAAAAGAGACGATCAAAAGCACATCAGAAAGCCAACCGACCTACTGCCTATTTACAGTGTGTATTATTTCTTCAATGTCATAGCACGCTGGTTTTGCAGTCAATACAGAAGAGGTCGATGTGTGTGTTAATACACCTTTTTACAAGCAGAAAACTTTCTGAGTACATGATCATAGTTTTCAAAGCTACTCCTTCACATGTCACATCTGATTGTGCTCAGCTCTCATTTTCCCTTCTATACCTTTAAAAAATGAACCAGCACACCTAAAGTTCGATCAGATTTTACAAGTTTGCCATCGTAAATAGTATTTAGTGGCAGGATGACGGTTTGGAAAGGGACACACATTGAAGATGAAATATTTTCAGACCCCTATTTATTTGTTCGTACTATAAACAAAATCCTCACAGGTTTAGGCTTCAATGTATCTAAGAAAAAGGACTTCCATAACTGTGCATTTGGTCGGGACTACTTTCAGTGGTGGATAAATATACACTGGTTGCACCAGAGAGCTTTAACAGCAGCAGGACTGGCAGAAAATAAAGTCCAGAGAGCCTGTGTTCATGGTGATGGACAAACAGGTCGTCCAGTGCAGCAGAGTGACTCACTGATGTGCTGTTCAGACTTCAATAGAGCTCCAGGGCACTGAGACGTTATCGAGATCAGGTGCTGGGAAACATGAAACTTAATAGTCTCCATGTTTTGTTTGTTTTGGTCTTTTTGAATTTTACTATTTAATCATTTCTGGGGGCATTTTCCTAAACATGGACACAGCAAACCCACCGCCTGCCTCTTTGAACGAGTGAGTTGAACAGAACTGGGGCACAGTTTCAAGACTACTGAGGCCCGTCCCTTAATTTCCTTGCCTTTATTATCTTTTTCTTTTTCCTTTTTTTTTTTTGGACAAAGCCCTCCCCCCATCCCTCTCACTCTAAGACCCCGTCCACACCACACCCATGACCCCCCGTGTGCAGACATGAGGTCAAGCTCCACAGATCACAGAGAGAAAGCCAGACGGGAGAGACAGAGACCTAAAATCCTCCTTTCCTCCAAAAACAGGCCAAAACCTCGAGCCTTCCCACCAGCTCCAGACCCCTCCTCTAGCCCAGTTGTGTGCAGAGGAGGCAGTGAGCACTCTTGCAGAAACATCAGCCCAGGGAAATTCAAATGAGGACGAGACGGTGAGAGAGACACAAGGAGAGGGAGAGCGGGCGAGAGAGAGCACAATAGTGAGAAAATAGGATAAAAGAATGAGATGGAGAGAGCGTTAGGTAGGAGGGAGGGGGGGGGGGGGGGGAGGAGGAGGAGGAGGATGGAGCAGGAAAGGTTGCTGAGGCTGCAGGTTAAGATAATGTGTAGATCTGAAGAGATTTGCCGGGAACATTTTTATTCATTTTTTGATTACTCCCATCTCTCCAAACCTCCCCTCCCTCCTCTCCTGCGTTGTTGTTTCTCCGTTTGTTTGTTTTTGGCATTAGCGTTATGACTGTTGGTATCCATGTGTATGTACACATGCATGCTGATTAGAACTGGAATATTTTATAAACACAAATATTCACACTTGCACAGGCCTGCACACACACACACACACACACACACACACACACACACACACACACACACACACACACACACACACACTCAGATCAGCACATAACGCACACAAACACACTTAAAGATGCACCAGAGAAGTGAGCAACTGGGCAGACGGCGCCAGGAATGCTAAGAGCTTTCAACTTCGTAAACATGCAGACACAGATGCTGCATATGTACATACTAACATGCGTTTACACAGATTGTTCACAGTGCAGCCCGTCGTTATACACACTCCTTATCAATGTGCTGCAGGTAGAAAAGGTGCTATGAATGGGTTGGACTGCACAGAATCTACTCACTGCTTCTATTCTCCTGGACACACTCACTGAGATTAATTTAAAACAGCACAAAAGTCTGAACATTGATACGCCAAGTATTATAGACTGAAGACATGTAGGACAGTAAAAATGTACCTGTGTCACTGTCATACCCTCCTTCAAGATTGAGGGAGATGGACTGGTCTCCATCCTGGTTCCCCCGACCGAGGAGCATCCAGTTCTCCAAACTGTCCGAATCAGACGAATCAGATGAATCAGGCCCGGGTTCGCACTCAGACTCCTCGGACTCGAGCTCTGAACTGCTGGAGTCCACGATCACTGGCGCATGGCAACTGCTTTTCTTTTTTGGGAAATCCTACATGACAAAACAACAAGCACAAGTTAGACATCAAGACATCTCCTCACTGTGAAATTCAAAAGAAAACATTACAGGGTGGCTTCTTCGAGCTGCTCTGACATGTCAGATCTATGATAAAGCATTTTTATTTGAAATTTTGTGCATGAATTGTGCTGCAGTTAAAACTGGACTTTAGCAGTGACTTGGGGACATGGAACCGACTACTTCACAAGTTTATAGACAGCAATATCAAACATATCTCACAGAAAATAATAATTGATAAAGAGGGGTCATACATTCTCTCCAATCAAAAAGTATCAATGATCTACAGAACTGGGGCAAAAGTATTCTCTGTTTTTCAAGCTTGCTTTTGTAATTAAATTTTCATTTGCTGCAGTCATGTTTACTATTCATACACTGTACCTTGGGAACGATCCAACAAAGGGAGACAAAATTTACAAATGTGAATCAGAACAAAAAAATTCAATCGTTTCTCTGAAGCTTCAGCAGTCCGAGTTAAAGATTTCATTTGCACTGATTCCTATAGAACTATCATAGCAAAGCTGCCCCTACATCATTCTCTGGAATGAGACAGTCAATGGTAACTACTGTCAACGTCAACATTTAATTGCTTCTCAGCTGTTATGATGATCAAGATACTCAGAATTTAAGTTTAAGTCAATTCAATCTAAATTCATGGCATGCTGGAAGACTTAGAACAAACAGCTCAGTCTTTTTTTTTTTATCAACAGAACAGCATTTCCAGTTGTACGCACAATGACCAGCCAGAACATTATGACCCCCTTTTCATCTGGTGTAGGTCCAATTGTTGCTTAAATAGTCTTAATCTTTTGAGTTGTGGACCCCACCAGACTTGATAGGACAGCAGCAGATCCTTTAAGCCCCCTAAATAACAATGCTTAGCCCTAACCCTCTATGGATCTTATTTCTTTACACCATTTCTCAGCCAGATTGGCTTTGTGGTAAGCAGCACTGCCCTGAATGAAGTCTACAAGGTCTGGAACAATGTTTTGGAAGGTGGTGCATGTCAAGTAACATCTGGAGAAATGGCAGCACCCAAGGTGGTAAAGCATCACACTGTGTGTGTGTGTGTGTGTGTGTGTGTGTGTGTGTGTGTGTGTGGTGGTGCCATGTGCTGCTCAGAGAAGCAGCGCTGACACACCCAGCCAGTAACACGAGGCGAGAGAAGACATGATTTACCAGCGCAGGCAACCGCCTTTAACAGCTCTGTGGTTCAGTTCTGATACTCGTGTGCCCATTGTTGGAGCCCTGAATGACGGACAGAGCTCCGTATGGGGTAGCTTTAATTGTCTTCAGCTACGCAGCCCCATACACAACAAGCTGAAATGCACTTTGTATTCTGACACCTTTCTATCAGAACCAGAATTACTTTCCGAAGCAATTTGAGCTACAGTGGCTCGTCTGTTAGATAAGACCGCAGAGCCCAGCCTACGCTCACCACCTGCATCCATGAGTCTCATGACCTCGTCGCTTATTCACATCCTTCAGTTACTTTTGATACATACCGACGACATGAGGATCACCAACAAGAAGAACTCTGGTTTTAGAGATGCTTGGATGGGATCATCAGTCATCAATCGTCAAACTCTCTCACCTGCTTTTCTTTGCCATGGCTGCTTGTTTCATTTAATGTGTACGACATGTCTTTTGTCAGTCTTCTACCTGTTGAGCCGGGGTGGAGGTCTGATCCTTGCGTGTTCTCTGGCCCTTCAGAGCACACACACCCTTGTCTTCTTCTTCGCTGTCCTCGGAGATGGAGATGACATCGGGGCTGGAGTCGATCACAATGACTTGCTCAAAACATGGTGACTTCTGACCTTCAGGGTTACTTTTCCTCTGATTCGGCTTTTTCCATTTCTCTCTCTTCTTCAGGTGTTGCTGGAGTTGGCCGTTTGCAGGTGATGGAGGCTTGTTTCCACTTCGGTCGCCTGGTTCTCCATTCGTGTCTTTAGTTCTCTCAACATCCTCATTCCGGTGGCTTTCCTGACACTCTTCTCCGCCATCGTCTTGGTCGTCCGTCTCCAAGGGATTGGAAGAGTAGTGAAGCTGACCGTAGAGGTGGAACTCCAACTCGCTGTCGGCCTCCGAGCCTTCAAGGTCACCTTGATCATCTTGATAGAGGTCATCCTCCAAGTCCAGCCGGTCCTGGTAGCCATAATCCATCTCCCCGAAGCACACTCAACACACACATGCACACAGCTCACGGACACACAACCACACCAGGAGAGGCTTCAGTGGCTGGAGGAGACTGCAGAGATAGAACCAGTGACACCATTAGTAATGAACGGCAACGCAAAGTACCACAGTAACACAATATCCAGTTTCCTTCTGGTCAGATTTCAGCAAACAAATGACAATTTAATTCAATTAATTAGACTGGATATTTGTGTGTTTGTATTTGTGTAAATATGTACCTACATGCATTTCTTTGCTAAAACAGCATGTATCCTATTTACATTTTCATCTTTTAAAAAACACTCGGACTGGCAACCTGCAAAAGTGTATCCTGTCTTTGCTTTTCGTTAGCTTGGATCGTCCCGCAACCCTGAACAAGATAAAGCAGCACAGACGGTGGATGGACAGCATTCAACCAAAAAGTACAACTCGATGTGGGGGAAATACAGTTCAATCTCATCCTCCCACACTTTGATGGCCCCCAGTCTAAACATCCGACTTCTGTACTAACGCCACCTGAAAACATCCAGGTGCTGTGCTTGCGTTGCCGCCAGGATTGTTTATTAGGTATTTTCCTCTCTCCACCATCCACCACACCTCATCTATAGCGCTGAAGGACTGAGGTGGGCACAGGCCAACCTCAATTACAGGAGTCTTGAGTCTTGTTCTGAAAGCCATAGGACCTTGTTAAAAAAGCTGAGAGAACGGTTCAGCGGCACTCTGAGTTTCTCTCTTTTTTTTTTCTTCTTTAACCTGTGGAGCTTGTCATCAGAACAGAGCAGATATTAAATGGCAAGGATTCAACTTTATCATTTTCTGATTCCAACTAGCATCTAATAACACAAAGCTTGGACCCATGTTTGAATGATTTTGCCATCAGGGACAGTAAATTGTATCCTAAATACACTCTCTAAAATATCTGTTCATAATTTTCTATAATCCTTGTGTCAGTACTTCAAAAATAAACACACACACACACGCGCGCCAACGGACACACACACACACACACACAGAAGGAGCACCGGCCCATTGCTCTGTCCAGTCCTGCGTGTCTGTGCCATGATGGCTGGAGATGATTGGCTCCCTGGCCGCACACACTGCATAAACGCCACGCTACACGGTCACAAGCCGGCCACCAGGGATTAAAAGGGACAGAGAGGAGAGTCTTACCGGCTGCTGACGGGTGACAGTTTTGTGTTAAAAGTTCAGCGGTGCACAGGGACTGGGAACTGACAAAGTACCGACTGTGTTTTACAGCTGTGGAGTTAATGTGGTGCACCTAAAGCTGGCTACGGTCATGGTCCACCAGTATAGGTGATTTCACTTAATCTGCCTAATTAAAGCTCCACTTAGGACTAAGTGCTCTGGACGTGATCTGCACGGCTGATCTTTAATGTTCACTTTACTGCCTGCGTTATGGGGGGAATATTCTCCTCCTTCAGGCAAAAATTAAGTGTTTTCAAAGAAAATATTTTGATATGTCACAGAAGGAAAAACACTGTAAATAACAGAAATCAGCATTAAACTTCATTTCCATTTCCGGTTGCGATCTTCAGTCATGGAGGCACGTTTTGTTGCTGTTCCTATGGGGTGGAAAATGCTGACATGAGTGAGAAGCTCACTGTTGACATTAATGTTCGCCAATTAGCTTAAAGAGACGACTGTCCCTCATCGTGCTGCCATGCAAGGCAACTTCTGATGCTGTTTGGACAGAACTTTGCTGGAGCTGGATCACAGCTGACCTCTACTGCACTTGTGTGTCAGAAAGAAAGGCAGACAAGACAGCGAGCAGAAGGTGCAGCAGCAGTTTTAAGAGAAAAAAAATCTAACGATGCCAATTATTACATAAGTCACTGTCGATTTTGATAGTCAACTTATCTCGGTAGCCCTAGCATCACTGTAGCTACACAGGGTGAAACTACCATGCAACTCTGGAAAACACTGTGCCAATGGAGCTGTGGCGCTTGGTCAGCACAAGCATCGGCAACAAAAATACTGTCACAGAATTCTGAAGTCAAGTTAGCATTAATTTCTATTTCTGAAGCAAGAAATCTCACAAGCTTCAGTACACACTATTTGAATCAGACTGCTGACTGAAAAGTCTTCATCTAGAGTTTGAAAAAGTAGAATGATATTTTTTTCTTCAACTTCTGTGTTTATTAAAAAAAAAAAAAACAACAAAAAACATTGAGAATTGTTTGAGTAATGATATCTGCTGCTATTGGGCCACTTTCATTAAGTTCAAAGTCAACACAGCATCGATCAAAAAATTATAGAGCTCCTCATGTTCCTGTTTGAACAATTAAGCTTTACAGCAGGGCCTCGAGGTCCGGTGTCCTGCATGTTTTTGGCCTCACATGACTTCAACACACCGCAATCTACTGTTGACATCATTATCATGTTTCTAAAAAAAAAAAAAATTTAAAAAGCACAGTTTACTTATTTTATTTAACCAGGAATACCCCATTAAGATTAAAAACCTCTTTTTCAACAGAGTCCTAGGACTTAGAACAATCAGGTGTGTTGCAACAGTGAGAGACCAAAACATGCAGGCCAGCGGACCTCAAGGACCTGGATTGAGAAGACCTGCTTTAAAGAGATACTGATTTCCACTATTACCAGAACTTTATTCCTGTCCAGTGTACTTCATATACTGAAAATATTGTCTTTCCTTAATTTGCTGGCTAATTAGCGTGACATGAACCTTATGTAGAGTCGAAGGACTAAGGAAAATGCTGTAATTGGTATAATTATTACAAGAGAAAAATAGACAATCATATTAGGGCTGCAGCCATGGATTCTTTTTAAAGTCAAGTATTCTACTGGATATTTCAGTAATAAATCGGGGATGTAATCAGATAACACACAATGCACAACATTCTTGTCTTTTTTAAGTTGGAAATGGAACTCTTGACATTTTTGCAGATGCTCTCCGCTCTCGACCACAGCACCAACTTGTTTAACTCTGCCTTGTGTGTCTGTGTTGACAATCTTTGTAGAACATGATCCCAAGGGTAGGAACGCAAGTGATTGCTTAGCGAAGAATATATTTTGTCATCGAATTGCTTGATTTCCCTTGGTCATCACAGCAGCTCTAAAGTATGCAGAATGAACATTTGAACATACATTCAAACTCGTTGTCTTTATGGTAAATCTTTGACTTTGTTTCACTGAATATGTATACACCATGACCAGACTGTCAAAAGTGTTCAAATCATTTCAGTTCATGTATATTAAATCTAAAACTTTAAAATTGCAGGAGTCAACCCGGACTGACATAATACTCTCATACTTTTAACTGGATGAAAATTGTAAAATCCAATAATCTCCAACATCAATTTAACACGGTGAGTTCAAGAGCAAAAATTGTAAACAGTCTGTATAGCTATTGGTTAAGTGATGCATTTGTCTGATCTGAAGTTACTCTGTAACTGTATTGGTCAACCATTTAAAAAAAAAAAATCTTGTTGAAACTATTCTCAAATAGCAAATGTCACTCCTCCAAGATCATTACATGTCAATATTTATGGTATCTTTCTGATAATTTGAGGAATATTGGTTGTTATTTTTCGCTGGCAAAATAAAGATAATTCCAAGTCCATCTAAATGACAGGTCGTGATTTAAACTGTTCGTGACAGAGAAATGTTGTCACGCTGCTGTCTGCACATTGGAAAAGGTTCGCAGCATGTTTAGCCCAAAATGCTGTTTACATCAGGATGAAATGGAATGGTGACTGTTGTCAGGTGTGATCCCGTCACAAACGACGGATAAATGAGAGATCCCGGCATCACAAACTGACTAAACCACAGCTTTGTTTTGCTTTTCATCTCTGAGATGTTATGAGGACGTTAAAGAGAACACAAACAGCATAAAGTCAGAGAACAGATAGGAGAAAGAGAGACACACCCCTTCTTTCATGATAACGACACAAAACAGAGTACCGGTAGTAATGTGTATTTAAAGGAATCACCTCTCACTGAGGTTAGCCTGGTGGTAGCAGCAGTGAGCTACATGCTAACAAGCTAGTCGCTAGAGGCACAGATCAGCTCTTTGGGAAATTGGTGAACTGTTGCTAACATTTAACTCACCCTACAGCCTGAGCAGCTATGAGAGTGATCCTCGGAAGTGGTTATTTCACAATATCTCCACAAGTCGACAGTCAAAGGTTAGCTTATGCCTCTTTACTTTGCGCACGTGTTTGAGAGCAGCCGGTGGGATGTAAACAATGGAGCCAAACACCTCCAAATACCCGCCAAACACATCAATTACACACAAACTGGGCGAGCGAAGTGAAAGCTGAGGCTCTTTGTGTTTTATATGTGGTGTTTAGAAGATATTAGCTCACCGGTATCAACAAACAGGAGTTATAATAGCCAGGGTCGCTCCTCCTCATGCAGCCACGGGGTGACAGGAAAAGCACTTCCGGGTCTGTCACGTGGGGGGGAAAGGCTGGACCATGAAGGTTCAGCTTTCACACAGGGCTTCACAGAGTGGCATCCTGTCCTGAGCAACATGATAGATCTTTTCTGAATTGTACTGCTTTAGCTCGTTATAGTTACCAAATAAATATATTATCATGTGCATTTGCAGTTAATTGCACACAATCTCACTAAAATTCAATAAGAAACACAGCTTCCTTTGGGAATGTTTGAATGAATTAGAATATTATTTAATTACCAAGAGGAATTTTAATATATTTTGTGGAAAATCATCTTGACAGCATGCTCTCCTAAAACCACATGCAAAAGTTATTTAAAAAGTTAGAAATTAATTTGGACGTGGATGTTAAAATAACCTCACAGAATAACCGAGACATTTGAACGACTAGTTCTTCCAGAGAAGCACAATTATTAGAATCTCAGTTCTGACGTTATTATCTTAAAACTTTCTCAAGAAGCACATTTTATAAACTAAACTAATCACTTCATCCCCTTTGGGAAATTCCTTTAATCCACATCTACCCATCCTATTTCTAGGATGCGGTGGGCAGACACATGAGGGACTCTGGGGAGCTGATGGGGTCAAGGGTCTTTCTCAGGGATCTATGGTGGTGGCCTGTCTGCTGTGGGATTCCAACTTCCACTTCTCGAGCCTCGAGGTCACCATTTTCTCAAAACCTACAACGAAGAAACCACTGAGTCAGAAAAATACTCTGAAACTGATAATCAGGATGATCATTTTAGCTGGATTAAAACAGATTTATATGAAATCTTGTCTTCAAAGTCTTAGTCAGTGGGATGATTTATCAGGCTCCTACACTAAGATGCAACCTACCACAGATAAAATGCCTGTCAGTCATATTTATGATTGTTTTGAGCCTTTTTATGATATTTTTGTGTCTTGTTAGTTGTTTTGGAATATTTTGGGGGGGGATGTCACTTTGATTCAGTGTCCCTGGTTCAAGCACAGCAGAGCATCTTGCTGTTTATAAGCTACCTTTTTGGATCTCTGCTCTTTTGCAATCAATTCTGTACATTTTCATGCCTAAAAAGAACACTTTGAGAACAAAGATAAACTGCATAACAGTACTAGTGCTCTTTGGTTGTGCAAAATATTGTCAAGTTATCTTGGATATTCTTCATGCCTGAAACCACATTATTGTGAAGTCTCCCCTGATAATAAAATGTCATTATCAGTGTTGACAGTGAATAGTCAGCTCGGCTGCTCTTTAGTTCTGTGGCATCGTGTTTCTTTCTGAGGACAAAAGGTGCAGTATAGCCCCCATTCTGGTTTTCATACCACAGCCTATTCTTCCGCTAATGGTTGCTTCCTCAATAAAGCACAAATATTAGTTATCATGTGTCAGAATATATGTTGTGTATGCATGTATGCATGTATGTGTGTGTGTGTGTGTGTGTGTGTGTGTGTGTGTGTGTGTGTGTCTACTATGGACCTTCAGGCCTGCGCTATTATTACATGTTGATGGGAATGTAAATCTATATGTAAATGTAATTCAACAGTCTGGCTATCGCCATCAGTCATATTTATAACGTGTAGGATAGAGCAGAATTATGCCATCCCGGCTCCCGTGCAGACAGTGTAACATTAACATCCATCTTTTCCTCCCTTTCATATCATGAGAATAATTGTGAACTCTGTATATCCAACTACACTCGTTGCCGTCATAATAATAGTGAGCGAATGGCGTTATGATAGTGAATCAGAGGGTGAATGCCATCTGATTTCAGAGGTTTCTCCATGCGTGTCGTCATGGGAAAGGCCATCATGAAGTTGGATTGTTTCCCTCCAAAGGTTAGGCTTTACCTCATGTCACAACACTATCACCTCCTGCAGTTCATGTATACATTTAACACACACCCACACACAACCACACACACACACACACACACACACACACACACACACACACACACACACACACACACACACACACACACACACACACACACACATATTCAAAATCCTGTCTCCGCTTTGTTTTTGGGATGTGCGTATGTTGGGCCTCTGCCTCCGATGCTCCTCATATCTCTCTAAATTGGATGCAGGTTTGGGATGCCTCACTGCCTCAGTGAAATTGTGATGCGGCTGCCTGATTTTGGGTTCCATGCATTTGCTGGTCTTTACTATTATTATTTTAAAAATTGTAGAGTAGACTGGCTGAATGGAGGCGTCTGGTTCAGCGATTCATCTCCAGGCCAGTGGTGCCCAGACCAGTGGCGTGTTGAAGATGAATGGAAGGTCCGAGAGAGGGATTTAAAGTCCCCCGATTTCCAATCACACATTCCAGAGGGGATGGCTCTGCCTGATGAATGATCTTTATTGGGAAGAAGGAGTTAAAAGAAGCATGTCATTGCTCTCATTTGATGGTATTTGTATGTACCGTGGCAACTCTCTCTTCCATTTGTTGCCAGACGCTGCACCAACACTTTCGATAGAGTGCTTGATCAGAACAGGATTTCAGTCTGACACTCTGGCATATTGGCAATATTCTGCAACTGATGGCCATTTGTGAACAGAAATGCTTGTCTGAAGACTTGAAAAAGTCCCAGTTCTCCAGTATTTGTCTTCTCTGCTTGGCTTCATTGTGATGAAACACTCAGGATTTTAGAGAAACTGCACAAAATTCAGTGTAACACTCAGCTGTTGGTCGGTTTTGACCTGTGCGCTTGTCAAGAAAAGATGGGACATGCTTAAAAAGTGAAACGTTTAGTCAAACACCAGCTTGCAGGGCAATCTTTGTCAGCTGTTTTGAAATGTTGAACACAGTTAACCAGTGTGAGCATTTGAAAAAGGTGCATTGTTTCCTTTTGTGGTTGCTAACAACTAAAACAAAGGTTTTGTAGTGTTTGTTTGAAGAATAGCTGTCTCGTTTAACTGTGGAGTAGGAAAATGCTGTGGAAAATCATCTCCAGCCTCTCCTCAGATGACCAGATTAGCCGTAACTGTCTGTGTTGATGTATTTCAAGCTTTTATTGAAGTTCTATTTCCCTTTTCATTGTCGATCCTCGTACTGTATGCATGTAAAGACAACTTTAACACAACCACCTAGCCTGTAATAAAGCAGCCAGGGAGGAGGAATTTGCTCTAAGAAAAAAAAAGAAAAGAAAAAGACTTGCCCTGGATCAGCGCTTCTGAACAAAAATGGCTCCCATGCATCACCCATATGGGGCCCTCTGAGTGAACTTCATTCACATATTCTGTATGTACAGCATCTGTGCAGTCCCACCGCGGATGCTTTTCTCTCCCTACATCTCTCACGCTGTTGTATCACAGCAAGTTTCACATTTAGATGAAAGCAGGTGTTATATTTCCATTAATTCTTACAGACGCCACAGCATCGAGCAGCTTTTGCAGGATCGGAAACCAATGTATTTAGGGAGATTCAGCCGCTACTGGAGTTAATATGCCAAGTAGAGCATGCACTACTAATCAGCAGCAAAGCTCGAAAGCAGAAGAAAGAAATGATAAGGAACGACCAAAGGCGAATGATAACTCGTCATGAGGCCACGGCTTATAATTTACTTTCATCTAACAGAATCCTTTGTTTTTCCCTCAGTTCTGCTGAAGCTCAGTGAGGCCCTTCTTTCTGGACTCTTTCTGGCATCACTCAGTCACAAGTGACCTCTCCACGAGCTGGCAGATATGGATAAACTGGGCAGTGACATTATATGTAATTTTGTAATTCAGTATGTGACCAAAACCCTTCGGTGAGGAACGTTTTTGGATCGACTAGCAGATCAAACTATGAAGTCCTATAGTATCATATATCATTTCCAATGTAAAGTTTTCCTCATGGATTTTCAGAAACTCTGGCAACAGCTTGACTGATAGCTGAGATTATCTAACATGCTGTGATGGGCTATGAGTATTCTTCCAATGTGGGCCAACACGTTCCACTTAATGTGTTTTCGTCAGTGGATTTTAATCTGATGTTTAAAACCTTTGTTGTTGCAAGTCTTTGACAACTACACTTTTAAACAAAGTACATTCACGGTACAGGTGAAACACACACACACACACACACACACACACACACACACACACACACACACACACACACATACCACAAGAGACACTTTTTCTGAAGTCCTGTGATCAGCAGTCTGTTCGTGCTTTCAGTAAGAAAAAAAAAAAAAAATAACAAGAGAACAACCCTGACAACACCTTTTCAAACCGGACTTGGACCAAGTGACTTGTGTCTATGGGGATTAAATTTGTGAACAGCAGCTCTATACAACCTCTATACAACACACACACACACACACACACACACACACACACACACACACACACACACACACACACACACACACACTTCATCACCACCACACGATGCCACAACACCTCTTTCTCAGCTGCGAGTATAAAACCACATTGACAGGAGCCTTGTCCGCTCTTGTCCAATCGTCACGCTGAAATGTTTACCTTTACATACAAATGGCCGGGTGTCATGTTGTGTCACATAATGTTTCATGGACAAATAATGTGTCCCATTTCTCAATCCGCCCTGCAGCCGTTAAGCCCCCTTCTAGCCTCTATAGTCACAACAACACCCGAGCGCCAAGCCTGCAAAAAAAGGGGAACCTTGTGTCGCCACAGTGAAGTGCCACTCTGAATTAAATCCCAGGGATATAGAAGCAAGCTCAATCAGCACAGTGGCTCTGAACACTCTGAGAGCAGAGGCAAAGGTATGAGTACCGAAGGAAAGTTTTTATCCAAGTGCTCCTGTGGATTTCTCTGTCAAATGCAGCACTGGATCACATGTAGTGTTGCATCAAACTTTGACAGAGAAGTTTTGGATAAGTAATTCATTTAGAAAGTCTTGCTTTTTGTCACATGGACTTTTCAAAGTGAAACTAAAAAGGGCCCAAGCTTAGTGTGACACTGGAAATAGCAGCAAAGTTTTGATATGACAAAGTAGAAATCCTGATGAAGCAGCAAAAATGTATTTATGATTGTGAAAGAATGTATTAGTCCTGAACAGCTTTAAAAAAAAATAAAAAATAAAAATATGCAGTCTGCCTTAATATTCAGCTATTTTATTTTTAATCAAGTTTGAACTTTTGAAAAAACCAGAGTTTATACAGTAGAGAAAATATCCCAAATATGCAAGCTTAGCAAAAATATTTAAAAGTAAACTTGGAGCAGAAATGTAAACGTAGTTTACTTTGAAGTGAATCAAAATGCTGCAAAGGACCTTTGTATCTTCAGATAAGTTCATGAGTAACAAAGGAGAAACTCAACCTCCTTTTGGCCATGACTCCACTTGTGTACAGCAGCAAATATCAAACATTTTTAGCACTTTTTAACCTAACTGCTGGATTCCCTGAAGAGAATATGTGTAATACACATAATAGTCATAATATAAAAGGTTTTAAGGCTGCTTTAAAGCTGTAAAGTCTTCACATAATAATTAATAACAGGAAATATCACACTAAAACCTAAACACAATAAAATGGTTGTTTATAATTTTGATAACATTTCATTAATAACATTGTAAAAAGCAGAGATGGGGTTTTTTTTTTCTTCTTTTTTTTGGTTCCTGCCAGTGAAATCTTTCACCCCTGACACTCACTGGCCCAGCAAAGCAGGCCTTTGAACCTTTGTCTCTGTGAGGTTTACACTGAATTCAGAAGCTCTGCTGAAAGCCAAAAGTCCCACAGAGAGGGAAATATCTCCTCCCTGTTTACGTGTTTAGATCGTGTCTTTTGCTTCTTCTGTCTCGCGCTTTAATGCGATTTTTTCCGGTTCCGCTCGGTCAGCCCGCGGGTCACCGATCCAATGACCCCCCCTTCACATTAATTACATTAATTAGCACGAGGAGGAAAAACAAACAAGTAATGATTAATATCCAAACTATGGCGAATTCTCTGACGAGGTCCTGTAAGCAAGCCAAATGTGGAGGGACACGTGAGAGGACCCCTTGATTGATTTTCTGTCAGGCAAAAAATAAAATTAAAAATTAATCCATAAATAAATCTTTTAACGACAACCATAGACACACTTAAACGTGAAGTTTAAAATGTAAATATATTTCCTACTCATAATGATTCTAGGATTCTAGATACTAAAAATAATACGTGAGAATTAATATTTTGTTTAACCTCACTTTGATAAAGTTGAGCTTTAATAATAATAATAATAATAATAATAATAATAATAATAATAATAATAATAATAATAATAATTTATTTTTCTTGTCATCATATGATTTTTGTTGCTTATGTAGGCCTAAATTTGCCTTTTTTTTCCTTTTGCTTGGGGAAAAAAACAATTTCGACAAAACAATTACTATAATATTTAATCCAATAAGTTCTTAATTATGTAATTACATTATATACCAAACTGTACTATCTCGTATATTAAAAGTTTAACTTTCAGTTGTAACAAAATGCTTATTTCATCTTCCTGAATTTCACAAAATGACTCCAATGAACCCTGAAAGTACAAAAGGTGCGATACATTAACATAACTTCCTCTAATAGCTCTATGGCAGATAACTGTACGGTCATTTAAGAAATGCAGTGCATTACCTACAGCCATGGCCATGCATACAGATTCAGCTATGGGGTCCATAAAAAAAGATAAGGATGAGACAAGTCTGCCGAGTATTCAATAGCTTTCCCCTGCAGGCAAGAACCACTGTATGTCAATATATGGAAGTCTAATCATCTTTAACCTGCTCAGTGACCGCACTTAGTGAGAGCTGAGCAACTCTCTCTCTCTGTTACAGTCAAGAAGGTTCTATAGGGACTCATGAAAAATTCTCCTTCTGCCAACTTGTGCTCCAAATGTATATTTTTCCCCTCACTCAATCAACCTTTTGCCTATTTATGTAGTACAAATGCGACTGAAATGTTCCCGAGTAAATAAAGTGAATCGTTAGTGGACGTGCTCTCAGATTTTAGTCACACCGCTGTGTTTGGATGCTGCGGGCGCGAGGCGGAGGTCAGGGTCGTAGTGTTCCAGCGCGAGGCGACAAGCGGAGCAAAAAAGGGTCGCTGTCTCGCGCTTTGTTCGGCACTCAATTGTGTCGGCGCTGCGCGTGAACCCTGAGACCTACTGCTGTCTGGAGGACAGAAATCAAGGGTCTGCAGGAGAAGACAGGGCGACACACCCACTGTTTGCATTCCTCTCTCAGACATTACTGTCTCTTGTTGTCATTGTTGTAAAATTTTTTATTTTTTTTTCAGAGATGTCAGTTGGATTATGCTGCTGTATTTCCCCTGGTGTGATGACATTTTTTTTAAAACGATGAACCAGATGCGTCACAGTCGAAAAGCACCAAAAGAATGTACGAGTTATCTGGAAGAGATTCGTTTCCTGTCAGGCCAGTTGCAGGGTGTCATCCGACTGAACACACTCGCGAGAAACTACTGTATTTGTCTTTCATTTAATTTACTATTACACGTATGACACTCTTATTATAGTAAATTCAAACGCCAGGATGTTTTTGGATATTTCAAGTATTTCTTAAATGTGTGACTTAACCTGTCAGAAACAATATTCTGCTACAAGACAACACATTTCACTAGAATGTGTAAAAATGCCCAATATTTTACAATTCATTGTAAAAAATGTCTAAATGAGACGGATTTTAATTTATTCATCATTACACATACTGTCCATGTTATGTCATGCTTTTGCAAACCCTTGAGCCTCTTCAGAAGATTTTCTTGAAGAAGATCCTTGAAATTGTGCACAATTTGTTCTGTTATTTGACTGTAAGTGGGATGCAATTATTCAAAAATGCTTCAAAACAGCATCATTGTAAAAAAAAATAAATAAGTAAAGAGTTGAAGAAAATGACAACTCGAGCACGGTTGTGTGTTTTCAATCAATATTTGTATGACTGATAACCTCGGGCATTATGGTTTGGACTGTGCAATCCGTCAATGCCACAAACCGCGTAAAACCTCTCCTGTTTGCCACAAATGGCTGCAAAATGTGACTGTATAACACGGGGGAGGCAAAAACTGAGCACATATGTTCAGGAAATGTTTAATGTCATTGTTCCGCCAGGGAATAACGTTCTCAGCGAGAACCGAACAAAGCTGCGAGTATCAGTATGAGTGGAAATTTTCAGTTGGCAAATTAATATTTAAATGAAATGTTTTTGGCTCACAGGTGTGTGTCTGCGAACAATCAGAGCTGAGCAACGGAACTATCCGTTTGTTTGTGTGTGTGTGTGTGTGTGTGTGTGTGTGTGTGTGTGTGTGTGTGTGTGTGTGTGTGTGTGTGTGTGTGTGTCACAAACACGTTGCACGCTGTGCGGGAGGAACAGGACTGCGCTCTCCAACTGCAGAGCGATGAAGGTGAAGTTGTCGCTCCGTGTACTGCACCTGCTCACGCACGGTTCAGTCCGTGCGTAAAGAGCGCCGTGCGTAACAAGTGCACCGGCAGAGCGGGAAAGAAGGGGAAAGTCGGAGACGCTCTTTTAAAAGTCTCCGAGAGGACGCTGAACATAAAGTCACCCATTAGACACATTTTCTGACACCCGTTACGCGCAGCAGAATAACGGTGCCCTGCTTTTACGCACGTGATTTCATGTTAAATTCTCTCCGAGCGCCACATCCACCAACGGGGTGTGCACCAGCGGAAATGAATTTAACATAAAAGAGGGAAAGAAAGAGTGAGGGGGGGGAGAGGGGGGAGCCGGGCAGGGGCGGGAAAGTTTACCAAAGTGGAACTTGGTAACAGATGCGAGTGAGGGGGCGCAGCCCTGCAGGGAAGGGCAGAGGATGTACGATCTGTGTGGGTGTGTGTGTGTGAGAGAGTACACGTGAGCGCGTGCACGTGTTGCATTTACGTGAACGAGCTCGTGCAGGGAAAGAACAGGACATGAGCGCACATTGAGAGAGCGGCTCTTTTTTTTTTTTTTTTTTTTTAACCCGGCGTGATCATTTCACGCTTCCCCCCGAAGCCTTTTTTCCACCTAAAGCGTTTAGTTGCAGCTGACTGAGCACTTGCAGGGAGTGCAATAGGGAGCGGAAGGGTCGAATTATTTCAACCTACAACTCGCCCCAAAACTACTGTAGGACGCAGAAAAAAAAAGAGAGAGAGAGAAGAAAACTGTGCCAATAAGAGGGAGAGAGAGAGAGAGAGAGAGGGAGAGAGGGAGGGAGGGAGGGAGAGAGAGAGAGAGACAGAGAGAGGGAAGAACAGAGGGAGACACTGGGAAAAAGTTTTTGTTCTTTTTCCTTTTTTCCTCCCTCCATCGCCTCCCCCTGTTCTAACGGGGTAACATGGACCAGAGGCCCAGGAGTCCTGCACTGCGGCTGGGGAGAGCAGGTAGGACCGCACCGCCTCAACCAGAGTCAAAACACTTTGCTGCTGTTTGCTTGTTTGTTTATGGGATGCCAAATTTAAAAAAAAAAAAAGTTAAGACATTTAAGTTTTTCCATTCATTACGATGCAAGTTCATTTTAAAGTTTTGTTAAACTTTTCAAACTTTTTTGTCGTAGTCCGAGTTCTGTAGAGTTTTCTTGAAATTGGAGTCTTTCGGAAAAGGAGAAAAAAACAAAAGTTTCAGCTTCTTCAAGAAAGTTCACAACTTTTATTTGCAATATTTTATCACAACTTTAGGACTTTTTTGAGAAAGTGAAACAATATTTATAATTAAACTTGTACTTTGGGCAAATTGTTCTTGTTTAATTCACTTTAGATTTAGTTAAACTAAATGAAAAAAAATGTTGAAAGTATTGTATGCATGGTAGAGAATTAATGGTGGTTGAACTTGCTGGATTTGGTTGTGCTTCATTATTGCTCCAGGTAGCTTGGATTTGTTCATGTCAAAGCAAATAACATATTTAATTATGTTTTAATTTGTGCTTCTTTACATATTAAATGCTTTAAAAACGCATATAGGCAGTTGTATGCGTAAGAATCAAGAAAAGCTCGTTTTAAAATTATCATAATGTTTCTGTGTGTGGACCAGGATTGACTGCTTGATTCAGTTTTTGCCGGAAGTGTGTGAATATGCCTGAGCTCGGCTCGTCTTGTTGTGTCTCCATTACTTTATTCAACAGGTTAATCTCTTACAGGCCTATTCATAAACCAGCGGGGTCTGGTACAGCAATGGATCAGGCCATCGACCTTGTTATGGCACCCAATGGATATCACATCATTTCATATTGCTGCCCGCTGGGCCTGCATTGATAAAACGTCGTTTGTCATTAAGCAACTGCGGGCAGGTGATCAGGCTCTTTGAACAGGCAATGACTGTGCTTCATGCAGTCTTTTCCCCCAGAAAAGCGAAATTATGCTTCACTGGTGCCGTCATTTGCCTGTTGCTGAGTAAATCTTAATACATGCTTTCACTAGATGTTTAAAGTAGAAGTTATATAATTTTTCAAAGGGAGACTGACTATATTTAGAGCTGTTTTGCCTTTAAGTTGCCACAAAATCGTGCAAGCTGTCTTCATAACCATACTAATAGTAAAAAATAAATTTGCTGGCGTTTGGCATTTTATGGAAATTTGTCAGAAAATGCTGGCAGTGGTCTGTAAGACAAATAATGCCCTCTTTGCAGTCTTTTGTGTGGTGGGCCTAACCTTCTGACAAACTGTGAAAGCAGTGGGGTTTGTGGCAATTGGATAATAACCTTTTAACCACTGAGGAAATCAGAGTTTAAAGGAGGCCCTCCCCTGATGGTGTGTAAAGTCTTTGGGGCCCAGGGCCTATACCTACAGCCTCTCCATTTCCTCTTACTTTAAAATACGTGCCCTGGGTACAAAGGAGACTCGCAGAGAATGAGCGTGGATCTAATCAGAGCGCCTCTCTTCCCGCCCTGCAGGTTGGCGGTGCGTAAAAGTGCGTAGATCGGTTCTTTCCAATAAGCAGGGTCCTTCATTCAGCCGCTGTGGGACAAAGATTCATTTTGAATCATTACTGAGTAAAACAATTAGACTTGCAGGTCATTTTCTGGCCTGGCAGAAATACTCAGTGATTCTGTTTCTGCTCTTTTCCAAATAGCGTGACATCTTCGTGCCTGGAGCAGGGTGGAGGCCTTTGGGGCAAAATCAGACCATCCCGCGTGAATCTCCATTTAAGATGGAGCTTTGGTCCACATCATACCTTTTTACTCTCAGCCAGGGCTCGTTGCATCCTCTATCCTGCACGCGAAAACTGTAGCGCTCAAGCTTCAGCTGCTAAAACTGAAATTGATCACTAAACCATGCAAAGTTCAAGCCGATTCCTGCTTTTGGTTCTGCGTCAGTGCGCAGCAAGGCCCAGTATGGAGAGAGAGAGAGAGAGAGAGAGAGAGAGAGAGAGAGAGAGAGAGAGAGAGAGAGAGAGAGAGAGAGAGAGAGAGAGAGAGAGAGAGAGAGAGAGAGAGAGAGAGAGGACCTCAGAAAGCATAGCATGCTTTCGTTTTGTCCTGAAGCGCCCCATCGGCCTGATGTTCTGACCGGCACTGCCCTCCACCCCTGACAGCTGACAGGCCGGGCTTTACCTGCCTTATCGAAGAGACAAATGATTAAAAATAGGCCCATCTGATCGGGCTTGAGTCGGCTTCACCTGCTCCAGAGTTCACACACATAGTGGAGTTCCACCTCAGGAAGTCAGGACGGGTTCACTCTCCAGTCCATATATTTTATTTATTAGTTATGACTTTTATATTTTATAAGCAAATGAAAACTTAAGACGAGATACGGCAGCTTTCTCATTATGTTTACAGTCAGCGGGCGTGTAATAAACGAGCTGGTGGAGTTAACATGCGCTATTAATTTTTCATTGCTTTTTCGTTTCGAGGCTCGGGCGTAAAAAGCAAAACAGCCGAAGCCTTCATGGTGGATGGAGGGAAAGGGAAGGGCGGAGGAAAGAGAGAGGAAACACTAGAACAACAACACTGGCTTCAATTTGCCTCCAAATGATTATCACAACTCAACCACATTCTTACTAATGTTTAAAAAAGTACACAGACCCCCTTCTCTCCTCCTCCGCCGCCCTCCCATCTCCCCATTTTCAGCACTGGAGAGGTAATGAAATATGGTAATGGGGTTGGATCCCCGGATTAAAGTCGTCCTACCCTGATGGAAGTTTTCTCCAAATTTCCAACCCTAAAGCAACAACAATTTGTATACATGATTGATTGTGTTTGGATTTTTAATTGCTTATGTATTTAATTTGCAAATCGGAGAGACGACAGCGACGACTGCAATTTATTTCTGTTGGAGAGAGAAGCACTGGTGTTTATATCTCAATAAATAAAACTCCGCAGAGAAAACGGATATGAGGGCGCAAATAAAAGTACATAAAAATACGTACAAATGTACAATATATATATATATATATATATATATATATATATATATATATATATATATATATATATATATATATATATATATATATATGTACACATAATTTTTTCATTTTATTTCACGTGTATCCTGCCTCAATGCAGGCCTGAAGCTGAAGTTATGCAGTTCAAGTCTAAATCTAAATAATCACGCTTCCTATCTGCACTAGTCCAGTGTATTTCATTTTTTTCCATTTTTTAAACCACTAGACAAAATAAAGCCTGTTTGTTGTCTGTCAGGTGTTTTTATGAGGCCTTATAATTTATGGATACTCAGTACAGAGATGTGAAATATGAATGAGGATTAGTGTGAATGTTGGAAAAGGGGTTTACTGTCAGTGGATTAAAGAACAGAGACGTGGAATCAATAAAGATTCATGAAATCATATTTAGTGTTGAACATCAGGGGTGAGAGAAACAGCCGGTTGTTTCATGGAACCAGTATTAGATCCTCAGCGGTGTTTGGGGTGTAGATGTTTCTAGTGTTACACGTCCTGGTCAGCTAAAGTCCTCTCTAAATTACTCCGAATACTCTTAACTTAAAGTATTCACAAGGTGAAAGTCCTGTATCTTGTCGTGTGTGTACACTGGTCAAAGTTGAACGCCCCCTCGTGGTTCACCTAGATGATTCATATGAGACGCCTTCCAGCAGGGAGCATTTCAGAAATAATCATTTAAGGTGTGTTAGGTTCACTGCTCTGATCTGAAGCTGGATGTGTGTACTTATCAGACTTTGTCTTTTAATAACAACAGTGTGTGTGCTACGTGTTTGGCTGTGTTTGAATTTCAAGCAGGATCTTAGGACTAGGAGCATCTCAAAATCAGCCACTTCACCGCTCTGTGAGCACACAGAAAAAAGTAAGTGAAGGAAATAAAGTAGTCATATAAAATATGGAATTTGCAAGTCTAAAAATACCATAATATAATACACTGACCTTTTCAGTAACAGATGCATTGCCTAGAGGTACGTCAAGCACGCGCGTCTTCAGAGTATAAACCTGAAAAGTGGCCAGAGTTAAGTGAAGGCTATAGATGTGGTTTAGTTTGGTGTGCCATTGTAAATTCCAATTACATAGACTGCACTTAACGCAGTAATTTATGCCTAATTGGGCTGTAATATCGGTAGGAATGGTGTGATATAGCTCTAAATGAGGCCAATCCAGCGGTTACGTGTGAAGTATATGCACCGAGGAACTGAAATGATTAAATGTCTACAAACAGGAAGAAGGGAAATAACACTTTTTAATTTGGCTCATGCTTTAGGCTATTTGTGTGGTTAATATTACAGGGGCGAGGCTTTGATATGCCCTCTCAAATCAGGTGGGACGAACATGTATTGAATCCTCTCTCTCTCTCCCTCCCTCTCTCTCTCTCTCTCACTTTGGAGAGTAAACGCGGAGCTCGCCAATTGCATTTCATTAAAAACAACATCCGTTTGGATCCACAATCAATTAGGTAATGAGCATGTTTTCATGTGTTTCCTCCCAATCCTCCCCAAGCTAAAGATTTATAACATTGTGCTGAAGAAGGAGGGAGAGAGAGAGAGAGAGAGAGAGAGAGAGAGAGAGAGAAAGAGAGAGAGAGAGAGAGAGAGAGAGATTATGCAGGGCCAATTGTTTCCAACAGCTCTCACTTCTGTGGACCTCAAGAAAACTGAAATATTTAGAATCTGTCTGATTTATTGAAGCCAAATTACTTTATTGTTTTTTTTTTATTTTATTTTATGTCAACTGTTTGGTTTTATCACAGCAATAGCTCCATTTAATAGAAAAAAAGGTGAACATTACTGTTTGACTTCTTGAGCTTTGCCTCATTTATAAAGCCTTGCTGCAACTAAGCCTCGTTTTTAGTAATACTCAATTAATTAGCCATTTAATATTGACATGAATAAATTGAGCGCAAATGGGTATAAAGGCATTAGGTTTTTTACTTGGTTAATTGAAATTAAACATATGATCGTCCGCTCCCCGAGCCGCGCGTGGCTCCACGGCGCGCCCTCATTGGCGGACGGAGAATGAACGCGGGGCGTCATTGGCCCACGGGATTCGCTCCAGCCAATCGCCGGCCTCCTCCGCCCGGATCTACCTGGGGCCGGTGGTGACGCGGGGCTCGCGCTCTCGCCGCGATTGGCCGGCGTCCCGGTGACTGACGGGCAGCTGGCCGGCGCGTGGAGGTTAGGTTTGCAGGGGGTTGTGAGCGCGGGCGCTGTCCGCAAGAGAGCAGGTCCTGAAACGCGCCGTGCGCCACCGTGGAAGCTGCGCGCAGGCAGGCAGCTGTTCACCGTGCGGCGAGAGGAGCCCGTTCATGTGCGCATATCTCCCACAATCTTTAGGGGGTTTTTTTTTCCCGACGTGACCGCGGAGAAAAGTACCTTTTTTGCATTTCGGACGGAGCTGGGGGTTTTTTTTCTGCTCCAAAGCGAAGAAATTCGCCTCCAAAGTCAAACAAATAGCAGGAGTCCTCAAGCTGCGTGTGTGCAGTGAGCCCTGGTCAACGCGGAGGGGGGAAGACAGCCTGACCAAGAGCCGCGTTGCCTTCAAGAAAACAAGAAAACTACTCTCTGAGTTGTTATTGCATATTCAAAAGCAAAGAGCGCTTTTATTTCATTTTTTTCCCTTCTTCTTATCTTGTGCAGTTTCTGTCTTTTTTTGGCACGGTTGGATATGGGACTTCAAGATGTGAGCACTCGTGCGCTCTCATTGGCGTTTTTGATGGGAGATAAAGTGTTCATGTGAAAACAGCAGCCGCGGACGATTTATAAGAAGACATGTGCAGAAAACAACTCCGTATAAAAACACGCCTGACAGTGGATGTGTAATCTTTTTTTTTTTCCTTCTTGTTTTCACGTTGGGGTATTTTAATTTTTTTTCCTCAGCAGACTGAGGAGAAAGTTCAGTCTCCATCGGTATAGACGCAGTTCAGAGGTCACGGCCAACAGACCGAGAAGGGCAGATAGGAGGGAAAATACTTTCTTTAAGCATTTATTTGATTTTTTGGTGTGAACTTTTTCATTTTCACGTCGTCAGACTGGTGCAATCTGGCGCAGACGGACAGCTGAAGGAATGAGCTCCAGCTCTGTTGTTTCCCTCCACTGGTTTTGGAGACACCAGGACAGACCGGCTGTTGTGTCCCGTCCCCATGAGGAGGGGGGGCGTCTTTGATTCATTATTTGATGCCTTTTCTTTCTTCATTCACATCTCCAAATCAAAGAATTTCACCATTTTTACCAGTTCAAATGAAAGTACACCTGTAACTTTATCATTAATCATTTTTAACCGAGCAAAAAAAAAAAAAAAAAAAAAAAAGTTTTTTTGTTTTTTTCGGCTCAAAGGGAACTGTTAAGCTCTGGGTTTCCACTCACTGGAGGTCACGGTGCTTCGGTGCAGTGGTCCCATTGAAGCAGGGCGTCCAGTGGCATTTTTAAGACCCCCTAACAGCGAATACCGGGGCCCTCCAGTCCCGCTTCACCGATGGAGATTCACTGTAAGCACGACCCGTTTGCAGCAATGCACAGTAAGTCAATGCGCTTCTAATGCCCCCCTCTATCTGCATGATCGCCTCTGCCCTGAACTGAACCAACCCCCAGACCACAGAACGTGTGTGTGTGTGTGTGTGTGTGTGTGTGTGTGTGTGTGTGTGTGTGTGTGTGTGTGTGTGTGTGTGTGTGTGTGTGTGTGTGTGTGTGCAACAATAACAGCAGCCTGTCATGCTGAACCGCACACTGCGGGAGCAGTCTTTCACTCACTGAGAATAATATTTTTATTCTAAAAAAAATTGCATAAATACATCAAAATATGTATACTATAACAAATAATGAATTGATAATTTGAGATGAAGTCCTGAAACCAGTTCGCACTTTAATTTCTTAACATTGTTAAATTATTCTAGCATCAATGAAGTCTCGAAATATTTTAAAGTAGTTTAACGCACGCGTTGCGTAAATTAAACGTCTTGATGATGGCGCAGTTTCTTTTCTAAGTAAGGTTCGATCGGGCGAATATTTGTTGAAAGTCTTTCGATTATATTTTCACTAAGAAGATATGCACCAAATGTATCACTTTAAAAATTATTCCCCAAATATCTATTTCCTATTTTCGCGTTTGCATTTTTATTTTACGAGCTCATTTTTACGCATCTTCGTCCGCTTTAATTTTGCACCTGATGCGATGAAGTTGGACAGAAAACTGGAGTGATTTCTTTGGAAATGTGATGAAATTCAGGTTATGTGAGGCCTAAACTGGGTTGTATTTGTTGGTGCTTTCTGAGAAACGATGCGATGTGATTTACCATTTGTAGTCCATTTTCTGTGGTTGCTCTTCTTGATTTGAATGGAAGTGCAGTTGCAGGGGTCAAAGGGAGAGAGAGGGAGAGAGAGAGAGAGAGAGAGAGAGAGAGAGAGAGAGCGAGAGCGAGAGAGAGAGAGAGGGGGAGAGGGAGAGGGAGGGAGGGAGTAACAAAGCATGACTAAAAGCTGAACTTGAATGGTGTTTTTGCTCAGAAGCAGGTGAGACGGTGTACTTTACGCACGCAGGTGCAGCTGGGTTGGAATCTCAGAGGGCGCACAGTTTCTGTGCCACAGTATATATAGCGCGTTCAGTGCGTTGCGCAAGGACACTTCAGCAGTGCAGGCAGTAGCAGGATGGAATTGAGGAGATACCTTGGTCGCTCAGTCCTGTCGTCGCTCCAGTGCTTTATTTTTCCATTCCGCCTCATATACTAAAGTCCATAAAATGTTGTCACGTCTTTTTTTAAAATTTAGCAACAAAACTACTGTATTTAAATTTGAATCTATGTGTGGTCCCTTCAAAACAACTTTTACATTCAACTGAATGGAATATATTACGAAAAGCGCCACAATTGGCCCTGAATAACTAAAGTCATGCAGTAAAAACTTCGCGATATAAAAAGCCTCGAGCACACGTTAAATGTTTATGAGAATTTAATCGACGTATTGACAGGCTGCATGATGGATGCGCATCATTTTCGCTGCCTTTAAAGTTGAATAAAAGTGTTTTCAGCGTGTAATAGATTAGACATTATATATCTTCCTGCAGTTTAGTTCCGGGGAGAAGCCGTGCGATGTGACTGACAGAGGTTCCCACGGTGTGTTATCCTGCAGGATTAAAAAAAAAAAAGAAAAAAGAAAAAAAAAGGAGGGTGTACACACACTTCCAAAAGCTAGAACGAATCAACGTGTTTCCTCTTCCCCGCCGCTTCACCAAAGCCAATGATCCGCGGCGCTGACGGTGCGAGCGGAGCTAAAGTTATATATGTCAGAGCCCGGAGACGCTTTAAAACGATTACACCTAAAAAATGTCAAAGGTGGAGAGAAAGAGAGGTCGGGATGAATCGACTGTGACGCGTGGAAATGTTGCAGGGAGACTTCTGAGATGTGGGCTGTGCGCCTCGGTTGTGTGTGGAGACCAGAGGAGCGCAGCGTAAAGTTCACAGCGCCACATGCGTGCGCCTGTATCTGCGTGCGTCAAAGTTCCATTAGCGTCGTTAAAGTTCGATACCAAACTGTTTATTTGACTAATTTACAGAGTTGCATGTCTTATGGTGCACTTTTGCGTGCATGCATCATTTTCAACCATTTTTATTTTCAGAAACAACACAATGCTTTAAGCAGTTTTTACAAGGTTATTTTTTGTTTTCATTGCGCACACAATTCGTTATATTCGTTTCTATGATTAAAGTGGTATTCTATCAACAAAAGGCTTTAGCGGGATATTTTAAAAAAAATCTATATACCAGGTAATTGTGATGATAATGAGCTGGATTTCATAATCACGCATTGTAATGGTAATGGAGGTATGCTGAATATTAAGTGGACGAGGCCGTGGCCTACCTTGGTGACTCTTGGAGAGAGAGAGAGAAAAAAAATCACATAAAATATACACCAAAGGGGAACGATTAAATACAAATCAATCACAAGTATTTTTCTAAAAGAAACTAATAAATGAAACTCTGGCGGATCCTATAGGCCACTAAAACTCCAGAAACGAGAACTGTAAATCAAAATTCACAGTCTATATGATTTTTACGACCTCTTGCCACCAGGATCTGTAAAGCGGACCTGTTCTGACAATTAGTGGTAATTGTTTAAAAACCCTCCCTGAGCTGCATTTCTTCTCCAAAATGACAAGAAAATCCGCAACACATGCCACAAAACGCCTGCTTGGCGCATCTCGCACATCTAGCCACTGTTTGCTGAAGGAAATGTGCTTCATCTGTATTCTTGCAGGCAACTTTCCAAACAGGTTTTCAGCCAAAAGTAATTTCTAGTTCGTCTTTTTTTTATTTCGTTTCTTTTTTTTTTCCAGATGGAGAGAAAAGTAAAGAGTGTACGTATATGAAAGAGGAAAGTGGTGGCGATTTGTTACGTTTTCCCTTTGCTTTATTTTTGAATCGTCAGGCCGTGACGAGACAGATGAGAGATGAGAGACTTAGAGAGGCTGGTGGAGGAAGGGAAAGACAGAAGTGGAGAGAGAGAGAGAGAGAGAGAGAGAGAGAGAGAGAGAGAGAGAGAGAGAGAGAGAGAGAGAGAGAGAGAGAACAGAGGGAGACATTGAGAAATGTAAAGGGAAGAGAGAGACAGAGAGCCCTAATGGACCTTATTTTCTGGATGGGGGAGCTCGAATATATTCTTCTTTATCTCTGTATTTTTTTTCCTGCCGGAAACAGTGAATCAATCAAAGTTTTAAGGAGGTGCTGGGCTCTTAAGTCAGCTCCTCTAAAGAGGTAAATAAATAAAATACAAGAGGGATGCATAATGACCAGCGGTCCCTTGCTGTCTCTGTCCCACTCTGATTCAGCAGGATGAAATGAAGCTTCGCCCTATTGAGACATTCACACCCCTTAAAGTCCAGAATTTTTTTTGTGGGGGAAATTCTCTGCACCTTATTGGCAACTAAAGCTCCTGAGCTGGCCAGTGTTGACTGAATTTCTGGGAGCAAGTGGTTAATTTGTTCAGTCATTTGGGTGAAATGTTGGACCATAGTCTTTCAAACTGACCGAACTGAAAGAAAACATCAACTCTTTAGCAGAGCTTTAAAATAGGTCCTCACAGATTTCTGTTCTGGAGAAAAGGCACAGTTGCTACTAAAAATTCAGGAAAGACCAGAGGGTATTATTGCTCTCATTTACATTATTAAAATAAGGTCAAATTTAGTCTTTCCTAAGGCTGCACTGTTGCTCACCAATACCTCAACAAAGCATATAAGCTCCAAATGAGAGCTCCTATAACTTATTCATGGAATTATACTACTAACAGATAAACAATTGCCTTTATAGAAAGTGTACGTTTTTTTTTTTGCGTTTGTCCCTATCAGTATTTATGGGCTTTGAAAATAAATTTTAAACACATAATCCCCATCACCTACCCCAAGAATGGTAAGAGTCTGGACGCTTAATGCCAACAGTAAATACACAGATAAGTGAATAAATAGTTATCTGGGGGTTTTTGTAGGTCACAAGTCATTCCTCTCCATCTCTTTACAAAGCAAGGCGTATTTCATGCCCTGGCCCAGATAGGAAGGGTGAAAGGAACCATTTCATTTACTCTTATCAGAGAAAGAGGGAGAGGGAGGGAGCGCCAGTCTTCTCTGCAGATACCTGTGGTGAGGAGGATGAACCACGGTAGGCTTCTATAAACGACCCCTGCAAAAATGGAGCTTTTATTCACTGAGAGGTTTCAGGAAATAATAATAAAGAGAGGAGAGGGAGGAATAATGCACAACTATACAAAGTATTCACAGACAGCAGGAGCAAGCATTCAAGACCTCAATCTGTGCATGTAGGTCAGGAGGGTCTGTCCTGCTTTGAGCAATGTCTGAAAATGGTGTGTGTGTGTGTGTGTGTGTGTGTGTGTGTGTGTGTGTGTGTGTGTGTGTGTGTGTGTCTTCTCTGCATACCTTAACTGGAACATTGCAGCAACGCTTCCTAGTCAAACAGGGAGGGAGAGTCAGTCACCTGAAATCAGAGGATTGTCCTTTAAAGTTAATAGTTGATCTTTTAAGAGGTGAAAACACTGAGCATGACCAGCTTTGTTGCAGCTGGGGACCAAAGTTTCATGTTTTCTTCCATCACTTTTCCTTCATAGTGCTATTTGCTTTTATAATGAGCGAACAAAATGTATTAAATCATGTTTTTGAAAAACTGGAGTCAGCAGTTGGACGTTGGACTGGTTTGCTGTGTCTCAAATGAAATAAGGACATTTTGCATGTATTATAAAGTCCTTTAGAAAAGACATAAATTGTGACTAAAACCTATCTGGTTTGTCACGATGCACTGTTTTAGAAAGAGAGAGTAATATTTCATTAGACACCCAGGAACATATCAAGCTTAACTCACATTACCTGAAGTATGCTGCATTCACAGCAACATATATAAATACCAGACATTTGAAATTTAACATTATTTTTCATAATCAGAGAACAGTATGATATCAGAATATACTGCCTCAGTGCAAAATGTTTTACGATGGATTTATAAACAGAGTGAAGACTGGAAAACTTGCATTACTTTGTATCCTTAAATTGAGAGAAGTCGATCCATGAAAAATTAGCTGAACTCGAAGCTGCAGCTGCTTAAAATTTTAGTATCTGAACTTCGCCAATCCTGCATCGGACATTTTCCCCACGTTTTGACTCAGCATCGTCTGAAATCAGCTCTGCAGCTCTGAAGGAATTCGTGCCCGGTTATTTTGACAGCCCGTAAAACAAAAACCAAGCTTTATGCATGGAATAATCTCCTTGTAGTGTAAACAATCAGCAGACGACATGTCTTAACACCCGTGTGTCGCCATTACGATGACAGACAGAAATCTGAGCATTCAAAATACATCTTCTTTAATTCAGTCAAACTGGTTTGATAGCAACTTGCTTTGACACAATGGACGCGACTGTATTGTCTTCAAAGTTCATATTGGTTGTAAGATTTCACACTACTTAGTGTGTGAGCCTTGGTGGAGTCCGGCCCACAGTGCATAAACAGGTATTACTCAGCCTTTATATTGCTGTCTCTACTAAAGAGTGATTGCTTCTTAAATTGTGCTGTCTGCAGCAGGCGTCTGCATAATGACTCTCCTTCTATCAGAGGAAAAAAAAAAATGAAGTGGTGAAGAAACGTGTGGCCGTCCGTATGTGGAAGTATCTTTGTTTGATTCCGGAGAATGGCTCTTTCCCGTTTTCACATTTCTGTATATTCCCATCCAGCGGGTTGGCCTGTTTTTTATTTATACTGCTGAAAACTGCATGTGTCTACTTCTTTATTTTATGCTGATGGAGAGGAAATGGGTACAGGGGAACAGGTTCAGGGGACAGCTCGCTGTTTGAGGGGGTATCCCTGCTGGGGTTATGTGTTTAAAATCTATACCCCCACAGCTAGGATTAGTGTGTGTGTGTGTGTGTGTGTGTGTGTGTGTGTTTCCCCTAAAGACGTAATCACTATGGTAATACAAAAACCAGTGGATTAAATGGTGGAGACATGCTAGTTGATTTATACTTCGCCTTTGGTTTAAAACATACAATACATGTGCAATATATTGGTAAATATATGGCCTGGAAGAGAGGAGGACTGTCGTCCGTGTAGTTAAAACTCATTTTCTCTCAGTGTTTGGGAACACGGTACTCTATTGCTGGATTTATCGGTTCGACCTGTCATCTTAAACCAAGATGTTCCAGGTTTCTGACCTGGTCTGCCGAAACCCTTCATCCCGGAATTTACGCTTGTAAAAATGGTGTGTGTGAACATTTTCACTGTGATATGTTTCTGCTCAGGATATACTTTAATTCACTGAATACAGACTGAATGAATCAATCTGTTTAGCTGCCCTTTCCTTCAATCCACAGCATTTCCCTTTGTACTGCTGTATTGCTTGAACCTGTTGAAATTGGCGTTTTCCCTGAAGAATTAATACAGAAAAAAAAAGCATAACAATCCTTCCCATTCTGAAATTCACATGCAATTTATTCATGTAAAGATTTAGCTTGTCCTCTCCTCTGCTTTAGTGTACAGCAGCGTTGCTGTCTTTCATTTCCTCATATACTTTCTTTCTCTCATCCCTCAGGGGAATATTAGTGGTATCTCTCACCGAGGGGGCCAAGGCGAGGCCTCGGTCAATAATTAATTGAAATCCCTTCATTTGCTCGAAATCTTTGCTCAGCCTGCCCCTGGTGAAATTGGCCAAAGTTTGCACTTTGAAGTAGTCTGGGTGGTAATATTATGCTGAGCAGGATAAATCAGTGGCAGGAGAGAAATCAGATGCTTTTGAGATAGTAAATTAACTTCAGTCAGAGGCCAACAGCTGTGGGATTATATCCCAGAAAGTGTGGGTGATGTTAAAAACCAAACTTTAAGACACCTCAGGAATTCTAAGTGGTGGAGAAGGATTCCTGGTGACTGAGAGTGTCCGAGTAGAGTATTACCAACTGTGGGTCCGCAGAAAGTAAGAATGATTTGGCATCAAATCAGAGAACAGAATACGTGTTTCTGACTGGAGAGATCCTGATCGGCGCCACTTTAACTTGTCTGCAGAGCAGCTGATTTGAGAATGTGAATTTGTGATATCTGGAAAGTCCCCTGGGCCGATCATTCCTGAATGCATCACAAGAGAGCGACAGAACAATCAATCAATCTGACTATAATTGTGTTGGAAAGTCCAGTTTTCTATTGTTCTATTCAAGATTGCCATCGCATGGTCGTCCGGGTCAAGAACCGCAATGACAGAGCAAATTTAGGAGCATTTATCTCTCATTCATTCATGAAATTGTTGTTGTAAGTTTCAAAAGTTAGGGATGAGTTCTTACAATCTACGATTTACAATCACTTGATCTGAGCTCTGCCTTTTCTTCAATGTTCTCTTCTGACCCGAGACATCTTCTATCACCTCTCTTCCAGGACATGGTGGCGTGAACCAGCTCGGAGGCGTGTTTGTGAACGGCAGGCCCCTCCCCGACGTGGTCCGGCAGCGGATAGTCGAACTCGCGCACCAAGGGGTTCGGCCCTGCGATATCTCACGCCAGCTACGAGTCAGCCATGGATGCGTCAGCAAGATACTGGGCAGGTAAAGGGTGCACAAACACTCACGTAAAAAGCGTCGGTGTGGTCGACGGTGAGGCGGTGCGCTTCAGACACAGATGGCCGAGGTGCACGAAATGTCAGCCTCCTCCTCGTTTGACACCGTTTTCAACCTTGTCCTATTTGCAGAAAGTGAATCTGTGAAGTAAACTGTCCTGCGGGACAATGCAGAGCTGCATCACATGCTGTCATCTCTACCCATGGGATATTGTTTTCAGCCAGTTGTGATAAGTTGTTATTCAGAAGGAACATAAACAGGCTAAATTTAAGCTCTGTGAGGGAAATTTCAGTTTTCTTTAATTTCTTCGTCATGCTGCACCCAAGCAGCATTTTCCAGACGTTCTTGATTCATTCTCAGTTGCCTCTTTCTCCCTCCAACTCAGATTCCTCTGACTCCTCATTCTATCCTCTTTTTCTGCTATTTCACCTTCCTCTCCCCTCCCTGTATCCTGTATTTCTCATTCAACCCCTCTCAATATTTCTGTGTTTCTCCTTGCCCCCTCCTCTCTCTCCCTCTGCCTGGCTCTCCCTGTGCCTTTTCAAAGCTAAATTCAAGAGTAAATCCCTGCTCGTTCCATCCCCCGGAGAAGAAAGGGGTACAAAAGGGAAAAGATTCATCACTTTTTGGAATTAGCATCAAAATGAAAGTGGCACCATATTGCTGCACCTAAAAAAAAAAAAAAAAAAAAAAAAAAAGACAGAGGGAGATGGAGAATGGGAGAAAGACAAGAACAAGAGACACAATCAAAAAGGAAAAGGCATGTTAAAGAAGAAGAGTGCAGGAAAAAGGAAACGAATGAGAGACAGAGAGACCATTTGTGGGGACGGAGGGGAAGGATTAGCCACAGCGACCCTCAGCTATATCAAAAAATGTGTTGCTCATTGTTCCCCATGCCTCTCTCTCCCTTTCCTTCTCTCTCTCTCTCATCCCTTCCCTCTCTCTCTCTCTCTCTCTCTCTCTCTCTCTCTCTCTCTCTCTCTCTCTCTCTCTCTCTCTCTCTCTCTCTCTCCCTCTCTCTCTCCCCTTTCCTGGCCGTTCAACTCACTGAAGCGTTACCGTGAGGGGGAGGAGAGGGGATCGAGGGATGGAAGGAGGGAGGGAGGGTTGTTTTATCCTCTCCTCTCTGTCTCTCTGGTGCCAGCAGAACAAAAACACCAACTCCACCACAATGTGTGTGTGTGTGTGTGTGTGTGTGTGTGTGTGTGTGTGTGTGTGTGTGCGTGCATGTGTGCGTGCGTGCATTGGCTCATTGTTGCACGGATATCAATAACCACACTCGTTTATTCACCAATGATTCAGCTGTGAATAATTTAAATACTTTTCCATTTGAAAATAGATTGTTTTTCCTTTCGTCGTGTTTATACTCCAGCTGTGAAGTCAAAATGCGCAACACACACACACACGCACGCACGCACGCGCACGGGCGCAAAGTCCACGTACAAACACAAAAAAGAAAGACAAGGAAGCGCACGTTTACAGGAACTCACATCTTCACAGAAAGGATTACTCTAGCGTACAGTGGAGGGAGAAAGAGAGAAAGCAGCAGGTTTAAGACTGACTGACAGCTTGCATCCACACACACAGCATCCCCCTCTTTGCTGTGTGGCGCATTTGCTGTCCTCCCACCACCCCCTGCCCCCATGGCCCTTCTGCATGCAAATACATTCATGAAATAGCCATGGTGGACACGAAACGCCTGAATCTGTGTGTGTGTGTGTGTGTGTGTGTGTGTGTGCGCCGCCCTGCCTCTTGCTACCTCTGTGTCACAATGTGAAATTGTTTAAGAAAACAGCAGCGGCAGCAGCGGCAGGGACGAGTCAGGCATCGGAGATGCTGTGACAGGCGTTTGATACGTCGACATTCAGCCATTAACTCACACTTGTATATCTGTAGCGCGATCTCCCGACGACTCAGTTATGTAACTCGCGGTGAGCATTTTATGCCGTCTTTGTTGGACAAGATAAGGTAGGATCGATGGCTTCTAAATACACTCCGAAACACTAAAACAGGCTAAAATCCGAGTGCCAAAAAAACCAATAAAATCCTCAAATGCTACAAGCGAGAGTGAAAAATATGTTTGGTAGCTCCTACAAAAGCACAAGGAAACAAGCTTTAAAAGATTCATACAACAATCAGCTCCCGTATTTTTGTGTAGTGATTCATCATAAAATATGTGGTTCTATCGAAATATTGTAATTGTCAGCCAAAAATGACATTTCAGTCACCTAAAACAACTGCAAAAGTTGTATTTTTCTGTTAAATTGTCTGGAAAATATTTCCCAGAAGTCGACAGTAATGCACAAATGCAGAATTTCATGCTGAAACCAACTGTAATGCTGGAAAATTACTGGTAAAAAGATTCTTCAGCTTCAGTTACCACTGATCCCTCCGTCAGCGTGGACAGTAGCTCTTAATTATCATGGATACATGAGTATTACTTCAGGACAGACCTGCCTGTTCCAGACACAGGACGGTGGGGCCGGTGCAGGTGGAGGAGTCGGTGGGATGTGAGGTGGTTTTTGAAGAGTCTGAATTTGAGCCAGAAAGGAGTCCTCATCACAGAGGGAAGGTCATTCCTCTGCTGGAGAGCTCAGAGGGGGGGAAAAAAAAAATCAAACCTGAGTGGAACGATGTTCAAATCACCACCAGGAGAGTTGAACTAAAAAGGGCCAGTAAAACAGAAAATGTGTCTTTTACGGTGTGGATGCTGAATGTCTGGAGTCTGCTTCCTAAATGCTGAGTTCAGCAATGAAGCAGACCTCATTAGAATGACCACAAAATACACCCCGCAGTTCATATTGTCTTTCATTTGAATCAATGTAGGATTACATGTAAGCAACAGAAGAACAACTTAAACAAATTAATCTCTCCAACAAACGGAGAAGGGCTATTATCACATACTAACGGAGTCATTTTCATTGTTCTGAGATCATTTCTTTTGGGGCCTTCCGGTTCTTATAAGCAATCATTTCTAGATTTCATTGAAAATAATGTTGGATTCTCCTTCTCATACAGTTACAGTTTCAGTTGCCAAAGCAGGTTAGAGATTAATTTTCTGTGTTAAATCTGGATTGTTGTCCAAACATACAAATCATACAGTTTCCCTGTCCCGTCATTACAATCAGATATTGATTGTTTTGCACTGTTCAATCAACAGATGTAAATAGGCACTACACAAACCTACTTTTAAAAGACAATAAACTTCACTGTTAAATATGTAGCACTCAATATGCAGTATATCATAAAGGCTGATGTCAGATGAGGCCCCACAGCCATGTATATATGAGATATAGATAAGGTTTAAAATGATTAAAATGCACCAAGGGTGACAAACACTGCCACTGGAAAACACATCCCTTTTCAGAGATGCAAATACATATTTTGGATTCTACACTATTGTTTCAAAACAGATGGAAGGATGCTGATGCACTGAGTGTGGGATGCATTTGTATTTGAAGAAAATTCCCTTTTTAAGTTGGCATGGTAGAGTTTAAGCTGTTTAAATTAGCCTGTGGAACAAGATGCAATAGAAAAAAAAAATCTAAATTACAAACAAGTGAAAGCACACAGCAGCTTCTTCATCAAATTCTTATTGACTTCAAAACCATGCGTCTCTTGTGTTTCCCCCTCATGACCAACACAAGCATCTTCACTTCTCTAATTGGCAGGTACTATGAAACGGGCAGTATCCGCCCCGGGGTAATCGGGGGATCCAAACCAAAGGTTGCTACACCCAAAGTGGTCGACAAGATTGCCGATTATAAACGCCAAAACCCCACCATGTTTGCCTGGGAGATCCGGGACAGGCTCCTGGCCGAGAGAGTCTGCGACAACGACAGCGTCCCCAGCGTCAGCTCCATCAACAGGTAGGCGCCTGCTGCGTACGTCTGAGCAGCAACTTATAGCAACAGGTACGGCGTGTGGGTGGAGCATCCGGCAATATAACGCCGTCTGTTTTATGTGTGCGAGAGGAGGAGAGAGAGAGAAAAAGAGAATAGCAAAGAGGCCCTAGTCTCCATATGTATGAAGTGGCTGCAGCTCAGTGGTTCAACACGATGGTACAATGACAACCCTTTCCCTGAGCATAGAGGCAGAGAGAGAGGGAGGGATGGCGAAATAAGAGAGGGAAGGAGTGAGCAAAAGAGACAGACAAAAGGGAAGGAAGGTGTGCGAGGCTAAGTGAAAAAACAGACCAAAAGGAAAGGGAAGATAGGGGAAAGGGAGGAAAGGAAATAAGAGGAGAGGAGAGGAAAAGGGAGGAGGAAAAGAGGAGAGAGGAAAGGAAGAAGGAAGAAAGGCTTGCATGAGCAGCCAGCAGGAAGTGTGAGGCCCCTCTGCCATGTCAGCCAGCCTGAGCCACTTCACACCCCACACACACACACACGCACACACACACACACACACACACACACACACACACACACACACACCACACACACACACACACACACACACACACACCACACACACACACACACACACACACCGTTTTGCTCCCACGATGGTCATGTTCTCTCTGTCATTCAGAATCTCACACACACACACACACACACACACACACACACACACACACACACACATCTGCTGGAAACCACTTCACACACACTAATATCTCCCCCGCTCTCCTCCTGCAGGATCATTCGGACTAAGGTGCAGCAGCCGCCCGGTCAAACGGGCTCAGTGTCGGCTCACAACTTAGGTATGTCGCTCCCGTGAAATCCTGTTTCCAACTGTCAAACTGTTTTGAGCAAATCTCTCTGGAGCCGACCGTGTGAGGTGAAAAGTAAAACGGACTGAAGTCCTGCGCCGTCGTGGGTTCACTCTCTGTTCGATCATGTCATCTAATGAATCGCAGGTCTCACTTTCTATTGAGAAGGATTATTTTCGTGTTTTTCCTGATGTGTGAGGTCTGTGTTTGCTTTGTTTTAAGCTAAACGTCAAAAGGAGAACATAAAAAGTGAAAAGTAATCACATGATCACATTCAAGTTATAAAGAGTGCATGGGCATCGCGGAGTGTCAGTGTACTTTACACCATCAGTCACATTCACCCATTCACTCAGCATGGGAGGAGCAGAGGTTGAGTGTCTTGCTCAAGGACACTTAGACATGGCGATCGAACCGACTACCTTGGGACTGAAAGCTCTCCCAAAAGGTCCGCGGCCGTCACACACTCAGTTGCTAATGGCGAAAAATGATGGCATTCAGTGATAAAAACAAAAAGACAAAGATCATATATAAAGATAACAGTTTACAAAATGAAGATTCATCTCCATCTATAAAAACATAAGCAAAGCTGATTTTCCTAAGTGTCTTAAATATCCTCCTGGTGTGCCTTAATCACAATAAAACTCAACTTATAAAAATTGTTAGAGCTGTTTCGGTGCCTGACAGATAATCATAAAAGAAATACAAGCTCTATGTTCAAAAATTCAGCACATTGAAACTAACAGCACTTGTTATTTGTTTAGTATTTGCTGGCATTTGTTTAGTGAATTATCTGCATCACCAAATCCCTGCATCATGCTGGTTTTGCCTGCTGTATCTGCATTTTCCGTGGCCTCTTTGCCCAGAACTGTGCATACTCAACAGCGAATTGGTGTTATTCTAAACGATGATGGACAGAGTGGCACAGCAGAGCTTTTGTTCAACAAACAGAAAAGTACAACAACAACAAAAAAAGAAATCGAAGAGCAGATCTGAAGTCAAGTTATAATTGATTCCGTCTTTCCAAACAAGGAAACGCTACACTGATATGGAAGCCAATAATTCTGTGCAACTTTTAACCCATGACTGAGCACTCACTAAAATACTTGAAAGCAAAGAATCTCAACACTTTGGACTATTTTTAGGAAGATTTTAATGGTACCAACTAAATTATTCAGCACTTACTTAGAATAAAAGGACAGAACCAATCAGGTGACGCGGGGAACCAAGTGGAAGTAAGGAGAACTTTTCCAGAGCAAAGTTACAAAACTCATCAGTGTTGATGCTGAAAAGTCATGTTCGGCCATTATTTAGACAAAATTACAAAAGTGAACAGAAGCGGCACCTAATTCAACGTGTCACACTACACATCCCTGACAAAAACGGTTAATATCTAAAATTTAATTGATAACTGAATTGTGTCAAGTTCTCATATTATTTCAAAAAGAAGATAATGAACTGAAGCAAACAAAAACATGATCTCTAGTCAGAATGACAGCATGAACGCTCACCAAATGTAATGAGCCTTATCTGTTAGAACTACGACTAAAACATTATTCCTTTTATTTGATGAATATCTTACAGTGCAAATAAATATGATAGCCTCCCCGCCCTCGCTCTCTCTCTCTCTCTCTCTCTCCTCACTTCGCACTGCAGTGGATTGTGTTTTTAGTGTCTCTCATATCTTCATAATCGCACATTGTCTATTAATCTAAATTAATTTCACACGCGCTGCTCCCTGACTCCTGCCTTTACTCACATTAAAACAGATACTCACACACATACACACACCTAGATGCGCCGAGACCGCGCACGCTTACAGATTACACAGATAAATGGGTCCCACTCCCAGGCGGAAAAATTGAACATTGGATTTGCAGAATAAAAGCGTTCGTTCTGATAAAAAAAAAAAAAAAAAAAAAGTGAAAAAAGAGAAAGGAAAATCAGATAATTGAAGTGCTAAATCAAGTGATGGGAAAAGGAGGGATATGCATTCATTATACTCTCCTTGTCGAAGGAGTAACGGCTGGAAAGGACTCTGATCCCCCGGTTCGCCTGTGTTTTTTTCTTTATTCCCCTCTCGGTCTTGTCTCTCTGTGTTTGGGGGGTCTGCTGGGAGAGAGGATTAGGTTGTCTGTCTCCACACCTTTCAGTCCCTCCTGGGATACCATACTGTCACTCAGCCCCCACGTCCGCTACCGGGGCACAGATAAGGGACCGAAGAGTGAGTGACTGTATGTTTCCGTTGGGCGCGTGTGTGTTAGGAAGGTCTCGGGATGTGTGTGTGTGTGTCACTGAAGCGGTGACAAGTATGTTGCCGTGTCACCCGGCGAGGAACTTGTCTCCTCCAGGGGGGAGATTAGAGGAAGAGACAACACGGAGCAAAACACTAACCCAGACCTGTCCTTTGTGTTTCCTTCCCCCCCCCCCCCCCCCCCCCCCCCCCAGCTTCCATTTAGTCTGTACGGCTGAATAAAGTTTGAGAAAGATTAAGGTGCATAGATTTGGCATTTATGAAGAGAGTAAATAAGATTTGAAATTGTTTGGGTTTTTCACTCAAGATTACTTTTTTTTGTTGGTGTTCTCCATCTTTGATGTGACGAGCAACAAAACGAACCGTCATATTTCAGATGTCGTTTCCCGCATGCCGATTTTACAGTAGCTTTTTCATCTATTAATTCTTATATTTAGCATTTAAATCACATTCATCCGTCCATCACCTGTAGCACAGGATCGCAGGGTGTTGGAGTCAGTCCCAGCTTCTACTTGTGAGAACAGCGACAGTTTGTCAGTCCATCACAGGACAAACGGACAGATTTTTAAATGGCATCCCCATCCATGTTATACCAAGTTCCTCTAACAGATTTTAAGATGTAGCATGTTTTGATGTGTTTCTCTAAGTATATGGGAAAATATATTCTATTATCTTCTTCTTTTTTTCACCATGCAGTGAGGCTTTCCATTGTTCTGTGTTTTCTTGGTCATCAAACCACCATGATTCAAACACTCAAACACTGATCAAAGTGGCATTGTAGGCTTGAAATTATATTCACTTTTAACTGGACTTTAAGTCGAACCCATGGTCAAGCCCAGTTTCAACTTCACTTAGTTTTGTTTTTACACTTCAGACAAAAGAAAAAAGATCCTAGATAACTGTAGAGTAACAAGTCAATTTCACTACTTGTACCAGTTTGATGCTCTTGATATGACCTGTCCTTCTCAAATTGAGAGCAGCATGTTGGCTGCAGAGTTTGTGTAAATATTATTTATGGGAAACAGAGACAGTAAAACTTGAAAAATGATGGAACAGATGTAATTACCTCTTTTCTGATTTTTTTTTATGTGTCCCATTAAACTACAGTGTGTGATCTGTCTTCAGCAACGTCTGTGGCTGCCACACAAGTCTCAGCGGTGACCAGCGACTCGGCCGGCTCCTCGTACTCCATCAGCGGCATTCTGGGAATCAGCTCAGCTGCCGACGTGGGCAAGAGGAAGAGGGACGAAGGTGAGCGAACAACTGCGCCGAGTAGATGCCTGCGATGCTGCAGACTGTTGAATATTTAGGCTGAAAGGTCTTTTTTTTTTCCTATGTGCACCTATAAAACAAATACATCAACACACTGTCTGATGATGGGCAGCTTGAAGACCTCCTTCGCCCCCACAGAGGCTTTGAAGCTCAGATGGAAAAAAAAAAAAAAAAAACCCAGTGAAGACCATTGACAGATGTGTGTGTGTGTATGCGTGTGTACACTGTGGGAGCTCGAAGCCAAATATCTTCATTCAGAAGCCCAGATTTGTTTACTAACAGTGCTTCACTGGAGAGCATCCTGAGAAGTCGGTTTATGCATGCACTATTGATCATAGACGCTGTCATACCGGATCGATGTTGCATGTTAATGGAAGCCCCGAGCTTGTGTTTTTATGTTTTTGTAAGTGTGTGGTAAGCCCATACATGTACTGTATGTTCATATTTGTGTTTGCGGGGTGTGAGTACATATGTGCATGATTACGAGTGTGTATGTGGTGGAGTCAGTGGCATTAAAAAGCCATCACACAGACGGTCTCCTGCGGTAAATGAGACAGGACCAGATGTCGAAGCCAGGGGGGGTGACAGAGTGCCACTGGGGGCTGTTTCTCCCTCTCTCTCTCACACATACACACACCCACACACACATACAGTAGGGGATACAGTAGAGCTTTTCCCACAGCCAATGAATTTTCAGAAGAGTCCAGCAGGTTCCAGGTGAATCCCAGGTGCACCTTGATATGCTCGGATGCAGCCCACTTACCCATCAGTGGACCACAAAGACTTTAGACCTAACACAGACAAAGACATGCACACATGCATATATTTTAGCGCACAAAGGATCAACCTTTATCTCACTGTTTGAACTTAACAATTTCTGCCCCAGTAGAGCTGACTTCACTTTAAAGCCTGGACAAAAGAAACCTTAAAAATAAATAAATAAATAAATCAAACGTTTAGAGAGCAAAGAATGACAAAGTTTGCTGAAGTAGAAAAATAGACATTAGAACACTTAGTCAAAATAGACCGTATGGGGGATGTGAAATGTTTGATTTCTCATATTTCTGCTCCTCTTAAGTCACCGAGTGAAGCACCCAAATCCTTTAAATGCAAAAATCACTGACTTCCTTTGTGCACAATAGTTGTCATGAATTTAATATTTAAAAATAAGAAGTAATAAGATTTTTTTTTTTGGGAGGGGGGGGTTATAATTTGCTCTGCTCTATTATTGCCTCGCTGCTCAGAATGATTGGTGATTGACCTTCTGATGGTGTTTAGTCTGAACGGAACATTATGCTACTGTTTACTGTATATATGGCTCTATACAGCATAACATGGGTCTGCCTCTCTTTAAAGTAATCTCTTATTGATAAGAATAATATCAATGATATGCAATTACATGAATGCATCCCACATTGTTATGTGCGCTAATGTCTTCAGCAAAGTCTCTGTGGTCAGAGCTCCAGTTGAAGGAAAGATCTGTAACCTAATTAGCGGCATCATTGTTTTGCTTTGTTCTTTATGTGCACGACATGCTGTACCATGTACCCCACGTGTGGATATGCCTCCTGTGTTTCCTCTGACCGGACTTCGGGTGTCACGATTTAAATCAAAGCATCAGGTCTCTTCACGTTTCGCTGGAGTGCTGGGAGAGCATCCTTGGGGCGTCGCGTCGCTCCCTCCTGTCACGTTTCGCTTGTGTGTTTTATCTGCAGTGTTCTTGTGGCAGAGGTCTGCACGGCTGGCTCTGTGGTCTAATTAACAGCATTGCTAATCACAGCTTCCATTAGAGCACCCCGCTGGATAATGACACACACACCAGCAAGGGGCGACAGGGGGGAACAGCATGCACTGACATGGACAGACAAACGCGGCGCGCACACACACACACACACACACATACACACACATAGTGTAGACATTCTTCGACACACATGACATAAACACGCTACAGTCATTAATAATCTTAACATAATCAGACAATTACACCGAACCTCGGATTCTTCTAGGCAAAAACGTGTTTGGTTAATTCATGAAAATAAAAAAAAGTATTTTCTCCAGATCTATAGGTGCTTTTAGTGATTCTGAAGTTCAGAATGAAGCTTTAGGAAAGCATGAGATTACAGTTTCTAGATAAACTAAAAGCAATTGTTGAGACTAAAAAATAAAAAGTAAACTAAGGTAACTGAAGTAGGAGGGTTCTTAGCAGCCCCAATATCTAGTTTTGCATGTTTTTATGCCATCTGCTGTATATTCATGCGTGGGCGTGAGCACGCAGGAAACTCCTCGTCACCTATAAAGTCACAAACAACAGCTGCGCAAGTGAAAGTGGGAAAACAGGAAGGCAAAGTGTGTGAGTGTGTGTGTGTGTGTGTGTGTGCGCGCACATATTTATAGGAGTGTGTGGCGCTAAAGCCCTGTGCTGACCTTTGCCCTCAGCCAAAGCGAGGGGAAGTAGGGGGGTGAGTCGGGCAGAATGGAGATGAATAGGTCTGAATGAAAGAACTTGACTTGTGGGGCCAAAAGGGGACTATTGTACTTTAACCTATTCTCTTAAACATGGATCATGTATGCGTGTATGTGTGTGTGTGGTTGTTGATATCAATATGGAACCAAGGACATTCAGGGCGATCACTTAAGTAACTTGATCAATCCACTGTGAAACTGTAGGTTGCGTGTAAATACATGATGCAGCTGTAATTTCCTTGAAGAATGAGTACTTTGAATGGCATTTACCCAGAATGCCAAGTTGACCTCTCACCCCATTGTGCATCCACTGTGACATGCAGCAGCTTACCAAATAAAAGACTCTGGGAGTAAGCAAGAGATGAAGGAGGGAGGGAATCTCCGCTCTTCACCCTGGGCTCCTCTCAGCGCCTCCTCCTCCTCCGCCAAAACTTTGATCTCTGGAGTCAAGATAGGACTCACAAACCACAGACCACACCACACACACACAACACAACACACACACCACACACACACCACACACACACACACCACACACACACCCACACACACACACACACCACACACACTATGAGGTCAGACTCACGACCCTTGTTCTATCAGGACAACAATCTATGTCAAGTGCAACAAGATGCACGGTGGTGGTGTCTTCTGCATTTGCCGCTGCAGGATACCAGGCGACAACTCATCTACGTCCAGAGGGAATTTAATAATTCAACTGTTTCTAGGCTGTTAGAAAAAATAAGAAAGGTTGGCTGAGACAGAGGGAGGTGGTAATGGTGAAGGAGAACCAGGAGGAAGAGCGAGGAAGAGAGGAGGGAGAGAGAGAGAGAGAGAGAGAGAGAGAGAGGAGAGAGAGAGAGAGAGAGAGAGAGAGACGGAGAAGGCGGAAGAGGAAAAAAAGGCAGAAAGGAGAGAACAAGGGCTCATGTTTTTTTGTTCTGCTCTGAAAAGAGGGAAGAGAAGCATTTCCCTTCTGAGACTGAATCACAGAGATAGAGGCAGCTGCGTGTGTGTGTGTGTGTGTGTGTGTGTGCGTGCGTGCCTGTGTGTCCAACAGTGAATAGGATTTAACCCGTCACGGCAATGAGTTTCTTTACCCATCCACGGATACAATGAGACCAGCCGGATATCAAGCCGCACACCCACCCACACCCACAGCCATAGAAACATGCACACGCATGCACACTTACACACATTCATTCAGATAAACGGACAACACTGATTATCATAAGTTAAGAGCTTTGTTCTTACTGCTTGATTACAGTAGGTCCTTCTTCATCCTGTCACTCTGCGGTCCTTTGTGGATGTTCCACCATGACAGGTTTGGGTCAGTCTTTCAGTGTGTGTGTGTGTGTGTGTGTGTGTGTGTGTGTGTGTGTGTGTGTGTGTGTGCGCGCAACAGAGAAAGCAGAAAGCAATAAGCTGGCTGAAATGGTGCCATCAGAGCTACATGATTGATCAATTGAATTCCATCATGGGGACTGGCCGGTGGGATTAAATGGGTTGCCGTGGGTTACCAGGCTAAAGCATCATACCGGCTTTATCTCCCCTCTGATTGGTCTGTCACCAGAGACCTGGACCATACACTCACACTGCTACCGGCATCTGTATATGAGTGTGTGTGTGTGTGTGCGAGTGAAAGAGAGATTATGATCAAGGAGTGTGTTTGTGAGAGAGTGGGTGAAAGAGGTTTTGTGTTGTGAAAACGTATCGAGAGGTTTTTGTGAGTTGCACACTCGTCTTTCAGTGTCGGCTAGATACGAGTCGAAGATGTAACTTTTACTGCAAGCCTTCAGAATACACGAAGAACATCAATGATGCGCTTGGAGAACCATTGTGTGATCAATTTTAGCATAAAACTAACCTAAAACTGTGAAATTGGTGATCACTGTGTCTTTAAATATCCGATTATTCCTTGTAAATTCACAAAACACTGAAAATGTATGGCAAATGAACAGCATTTTTTCACTTAAAGTGCTTTAAAATGTTAGTCTCAGAAACACATGTACACATAAATGCATGCACGCAGAGACACACGGTCACAGATGCCATGCAAAGTGTTCAATGCAAACTTACACCAATTTTTTTTCACAGTTTCTAGCTTTTATTCAGTGTCAAGACGGAGCATGGGCCCCAAAAAGTCAAAATAGAGAAGGTTTCTCACCAAACCGCACATTGGCAGCTTTTCTCATTAATCTTGATCTAACTACTATAGTTTTGTTCACACGCATCAAATTTTTGTTTTCTTAACAACTCCTCAAAGGAGGGATTATGCTTTGAAGATTTCCAGTTTGTGATTAATCTGTACATGGGAAGATTACTTCAGTTAAAAAAAACCCTGAGAAAACATTGCACTGACTTTAAAACATAATGCAACTGTATACGAACATGAAAAAAAGAACTTGTGTTGGTTGTTGACGTGTTGTTCTTGGTTTACGCAGCATTTCAACCAATTTCAGCTGAAATCTCACTTGATCCAATTATGTCAAAATGGAACAAACAGGTTTGAAGACTGGAAGGTTGAAAATGAACAAATATTGATGGGAAATTCAAGTGAGATTACTGTGAACCAAACTCATCAATTCTCTTCCATCTATGTCAACTGCTACCGATGTCCACCCATCCATCCATCCATCTTCCATACCGCTTAATCCTGCTCAGGGTCGTGGAGAACCAGAGCCAATCCCAGAGAACTGTGGGCGAGGGCAGGAAACACCCTGGACAGTCACCCGTCCATCACAGGGCAAACGCAGAGAGACAGACAAACACACACTCATAGTCACACCTCGGGGCAATTTAGGGTCACCAGTTAACCTCATATGCATCTTCTTTTGGCTGTGGGAGGAAGCCGGAGTAATTGGAGGAAAATGCACTCACACAGGGAGAATATGCAAACTCTGCACAGGTATGCATTATGTGCAATAATGTTTTTTAATTGTAGTGGAGATGTCTTTGTGGCTGTCAAGGCATTTATGGCACAGCTGCTGAGTCCAAGACAAATTTCTCTAAGTGGGACAATAAAGCATATTGTACTGTATTGTACTGTACAATGTTGACACAATAACATTTTATTGTTTAATAATTTATTTTAAGTATTTTTTTTAAGGTTTGGTCAAAATTTAACAATGTATTTTATGCATGAGTTTCTCGGTGCTAACTTAATACTGTTTATTTTTAAAGATGGATGAATGTATAGTCGGATGGATGGATTGAAAATTTTTGATGTTGATCTGCTTCCTTTAATGCCACTCAATTCAACAATGTTTAAGTCTAAAGATTAAATGGTAAAAAGCTATAGATATTTTTTCTCAATCCATCCATCACGAGCAATGTGGGGTTAAGCGTTTTGCTCAAGGACATTTCGACATGTAGAACTGAACCTGCAACTTTCCGATTGAGAGACCAGTCCACCAACGGAGCCACAGTCACCCATCAAGCCGCCTTGTATGAAGCAAAAGGCTGTAGTCAAACGATCAATAAAAGGGAAGAAAAACCTTTGTAATATCGGACCTGATTTACATACATCCAGTATAAATCTGGATAAATCGCTGTTTTTCATTGGCATGCAAATTAAAAGTCAACAACATCAAGTAACAAAAAACATGAGGGCTTTGAGTCCACTAAAGTGATCTGATGGAAACAGTATTACTACGGTTTGTTTTCTTGCGTTTCTCCCGTCATGGTCAGACATATCAGAGTGTCACAGAAAATACCACTGAAGATTTGCATTAAATGGAAAAAAAATAAAACCACAATCTGTGGATTACAAATAAAGTCAGAAATATGGGACAAAGAAAAGCAACAGAAAATATTTAGAAATATTGCAAGAACTGAAAATGATACAACTTAGAAAATAATTTATCACGAAGTCTGCAAATAAAAGTTGTGGCAGTCTGGCTGTGAAAGTGCCTCTGAATACAGCAGCATTGGAACACATGCCCAATATTCCATATCTGTAAGGTAAACATGCTAAATTAATCATGCATGTTACGTATTTTGCACGCTGCACAATCCCATTAGCAGACCGGCTTCCACTTACGTGTGTGTGCATCATTTCATACATGCAAACCTTCAGCATATCAGGCCTGTATTCTTAAAATACTGTACAATCAACCACCCAAGAATCAAAAACGATCTCCTCCTCAAGAGGGTCGGATTTCTACACTTACACAAAGACATAGTAAACAATCAGACAAAGAGGTTTTATGAGTGTCCGTCACTCCGTCAACCACAGCCAATCGAAGATTTTTCCAATAATCAGTGGCACGGATACAGGATCTCCTGTCAAGATCTTGATAATTACACAAGTGAATGCAGACAAGTGCTCATTATAGCTAAACGTCCACAGCTAGTTTATTAATTGACTTAAGGAGCTTTTAAGGTGAAAACTGGCCAACAAACCTTAATCAGTGAAAAAGCATCTATATTTCCATCATTGATTTGGGATCAATCTAAAAACTACTATAAAACCCAAATGAGGTTAAAAACAATTAGATGATATTAAATGCGATCGCACTGAAACAATTGTTGTAAAATTTCTATTTTTTTTAACTTACTTTACGCCCGTCCTTCTCTATTTTCTTTCTTTCATTCTGCTTATTCTTTGAGACTACAATCTGGCACAAATGAATCTGTATTTTCAGTCCAAATGGGAAAAAAAGAGAAAATATAATATATTTGACAGCCCCCTCCCCCTCTTCACCCGTCCGTCATATCACTACCCCGGACACACATTCACACAAATACGCACACTTTCACACACCAAACACACAGTGACCCCCAGGACTAAAATAGGCTCTCAGGAGCGGTTTGGAGCAATGAATTGGCTCTATAGCGGGGGATTTTCACCCTCATCCCCTTTTTCTCTTTATCTTTTTCGCTCGTTCTCTCTTTTCTAATCATTTGTGGGCCGCGACTCTTCAGAGTTCTTATAATTGTCTCGTTCAGTCCCTCAGCTTTGCAATAACTGCAGGATACGAGAGCTCACAGTCTAATACTGATACTGCAGCAATATATATTTGTGTGTCTGTGTGTGTATGAGTGATACGACAAGAACTGTGTGTATATATATGAGAGGAGAGAAGCTACTTTTGAGAGATCAAGGAGGAGAGGCAGCATATGCTTCGTAATGGATTGCATTTGTGTAGCATTTTCCCGGACTCTCCACCATCGAAGAAGTCCCTCAGTCTGAGACCAGTTCACTAGAGTTCATCTGAGTTCACTGACTTTTCGTTTCACATTTGTCCTGATTTGTATCGCCGTGCCTTCACCCATCCCTGCATTTTATGCAAACCAGTTGACCGAGATTTTCGTTCTGCCCAAATGAAGTCAATGAATATCATGAATTAACAGTCCTCCTAACCTTGCTGTTGTCCTTTCTACGCAGGCTTGCAGGAGTCGCCACTGGCCAATGGGCATGGCCACAGTGGTCGGGATTTCCTGAGAAAGCAGATGAGGGGGGAGCTGTTCTCGCCGCAGCAGATCGAGGTACTGGACCGCCTCTTTGACAGACAGCCGTCCTGTCCAATCCAATCCAGCTCTGACCTCTATGTGAGCGCTGACTCTGGCAAGGTAAGGGCAAGGCATCTCGCAGGCTATGGGCTGAGGCTTAGTTTGGAAAGTGGGATTTGATGAAAAGCAGGGTGAATGCAGGAGGCAAAGGCTGGTTTGTGTGGCGGCACCTCATGGCCCACCAGATAAAGTGCAGCCTTTTAGCTCACAGTTGGTCTGTTGACCAGTCAGATATCCAGTGTTACTGCTGAGCTCAGCCAAGTTCAGCCCAATGTTGATTTCTAATACTTCAATAGTATGCTTGTTGTAACATTTCTCCCTGAGTATAAAGATGATAAAAATAAGTGTGGTGGTATCCTACACATATATTTTTTTGTTGTTCCAAAACCGATAAAGACGAAAAGCAAAAATGAACTAACAAGAAACTCCTTGGTATCTGAAATCTGATACATCTGGTTTTTAGCACAATATACCAGGATAAAATTTGACAGATTTTTGATCAACTTAACCACAGTGACATTACATCGTGACAACATGAATATCCACTGCAGAATCAAATATAGATTTAATGATACCCAAAACAAGACATTATTTAACCATGCATAACTTCCGGCCAACATCCAGCGGTGTTAAAGGACCAGTGTGTGGAGTTTTGGGGAAACGATCATAGTGGTTACACAATTTGAAGTAATAAGTCAAGTTCTAGTTACATTTATATGGATAAACAATAACAAAATTAATTCAAAATTAGGTAAGAAGACAAGAGCTGTAACTGTAATGCATTAATTTCAAAGAATCACAGCACACATTTAATCATGCTTTATTTTACAAATTTAGGATGAAATATTTCTCTGTGCACATGGGAACTTTATTTTTATCTCTCAGCACACTGATCATACTGAAGCACCAACCGCAGCTAGTGGTCTAATGGATGAAACAGATGAGAGCAAGTGTCTTGGACTGGTTGATGGAAAGTTTTCACTTTGTTTAGTTTACTTTTGTAGTTTATGAAAATTACCTTAATGCTAACCATCACAGATGATCGAGTCAACATTAAGTTTATTCAGAGTGTCATTTTCTAACAGCTTTAATCTAAATACACAAACCTATTCTCGAGGAAGACAAATACCAAAAACACAATGTAAAACCAAGCAACATGATAAAACTGATGTACCTGCATTTATTGTTGATCATCCAACAGCGACCCTGGTTACAGTGTCTCCAGTAGCAGTACTGACAAACTTTTACATAAATAAACAAATTATGGATCTGACATCACATTCTAGAGCTAGAATTCTTAGGTTCTCTAAAGATCAAATGGTGAAGCGTTTGGTCTCAGCTCTGAGTGCAACAGGATTAAAAATGGAGAGCAATGCAAACTAAATGAAACATTTTTTTTTTGCTTCTGGTGAACCGAAGTGTGTGAACGGCACACTCAGTCTGACCACTGCTACTGAAATGTCAAGAGAGTTCAAGTAAGCAATGAACACAGAGAGAACTTTCTTCTACTGATGTGTGGTTTTCCTATTTCCATGACGGTACATCCTGGTACAGATGCAATCTTGTGCCGCTGACTTGGCAGATCTTCACTTCACCTACATGCCTGTTTCTTTCTCTGACCGCCGTGTGGATCACTTCTCTGTGCTTTGAGCTTAAAAGCCTGCCTGCTATGCCTTGCCATGCCATGCCATGCCAAACTACCAGCAAATAAAACTGGTCACATCGCACAGCAAAATTCAACCTTCAAAAACAACACACAAACAACGCAGTTGATCTGAAAATGTCAGCATGAGATTGTTCTTTCTTTTTCTTTATGCTTGACGGACAGCAGTGAGCGACTGATCTGATGGTGTGATGAGACCCAGTCAGGCCTGCTGTATTGACGTTACTCTAATCCGGTCGCACGGCAGGGGTTAATGAGCGTATTGACCAGGCTGTCATTATGACCTCACTTCCTGCTGCTCGGGGAGGAAGATAGAGCTGTTGGCAGCTTGATGCGTCTCCTGAGGTACATACAGCGTATGCATGCTCCTGGCATGTCAGAAATGAAAAAAAGAAGAGAAAACCTAGAGCGAGAAAAGAGGCATCTGCGTTGTCTTAATGTTGCATTGAAATTGACCTCTCGCCCTTTCCCAGCAGTAAATTAATGTAAATGTGAGTGGAATAGACAGGTGTAAGTGGTACGCTGAATAACAAAATGACAACAAGCTATCATTTGCATTCTCTCTACATTCTCTCAAATGCCTCCTAATCCGCGGCCCTCCGGTCAAAATTAGGAAGAATATTTTGCCAATGTCTCAAAATGACACTTTTGTTTCCGCAATCTTAAAACATAACCCCGCTTCTGTTTATTTATTCAGCCAGTGTCAAGGGCAAGAGGACAAATACACTTTAGTGGAGAAATAGTAAAAGGAAACACAAATAGGTTGCAGCCTTAGACCTACAGGGCAGAGTTTGGCTTTTTAACCCATTCTCTTCCCGCTGACCGACACGGGGACTGGAGTGGCACAGGGCGAGAGGTCGACAGGGATTGGCCGGAGTAGCTCTATAGTCTCAAGACGATAATACCCATGATTCATAGATCAGTGTCCTGTCTGAGCCCAGTCAAGCCACTGGGGTCGCAGTCTGGGGTAGTGCCTTTAAACTGCAGGTCGAGGTGGGGTCAAACTGGCTTTTGGAACTGCATTACGGAGAGATCCCAATGCACACACACACAGACACACACACAAATCCACATCAGTATCTGTCCCTCCACCTCCGCCAACCCCTCCTTTTCCCAGAGGGAATGATTGACAGTCACACCCTTAACAATGACAGACTGACAGCCACTGCTCAGCCTCTTTGGTATGTGGATCAAGGTATGTGTGTGTGTTTGTGTGTGTGTGGGAGCCAAGATTGGTGGGGTTGCGGTCAAGGAGGGTCACGTTGCGCTGTGACTGACATTCCTAAAAGCGGTGACAGACTTGGCCCTGCTGGTTGTATTGTTCAAGGGCTGCATTTCAGACAGCGTGAGGCGAGGGAGTGAGAAAAAAGTGAAAAACAAAAAGGTGTGAGGGGCTCACTTTCAGGTTTGAACAGCACAAGATTCACTAACATGTTGTGATTTCAGTGCTTAAAATCAAGCTCCTTAGTATTTTAAGCGCTGTGGCACAGAAATTCAAGCCTCATTTATTATTTCCCTGATCCAACTTGAATAGACAAAAAGTAAAATTGCTCACGTTCCACAAGCAAATCTTATTTTATCTGTCACCAGTAGTTACTCTTTATATCCAGTTTGTCTCAGACCTTTTCTCTATCTTTCTTCACTAACAAGCCATCCTTTTATCTCATCTCCCTCTCCTGCTCTTGTCCTCTCCCTGTAGTCTATTAAGCCGCGCTATTAATTTATGTGTGCGTGCTCGTATGTGTGTATGCATGTGTGCCTGTCAGAGAGAGTTCATTTGAATTTCCCTTCAATCACTTCCTATTACCCAGGTGATAAATCAGTCGGGCTGACGGCGCCCCCACTCATCAGCGCCGCCCCGGGTCCAAATGCCCGTCCCAGTCCCGACCAGTGGGTTATACTGGTATACAGGGAAACAAAAAAGGCTGACAGAGTCCTAACTTTACTTACGTGGGATCTATAAACAGACCGTTTCATGCCAATGCTCTGTTTGCAGCATCATCTCTGACAGCTCTAGTCAGCCTTGATCTCAAGGACAGAGTGCAGTTTATATTGGCCCACTGTGTGCGAATAACCGATTCAAACGAAACCACATCGAGCGCGGCTGACATTTGATAATAACACACTCACTTTCCAGCCATCCGGCTTCAACACGAAATAGCTACGTTCGACTCTCGACAACACAACAACAACAACAACATGTTGACACTGACAGACATTTTAGAAATACAGATTCATATAACATGCATGTGACTGTACGCTTAAAGGAAACAGGAGAACCAGGTAAGAGCCTGCACACAGGGAGAACATGCAAGTCTCACAATGACAGATCCTCATGCACAAAATAGATAAAACATAAGCATCCCAATCGCGACACTGCTGTGCACCACCTTCATCTGCTGCAAAAAGAAGTCTGCAATATGGCATCATTTTTTTAATATAAAGTAATTACAGTACTCTGCTTCATTTTGTGCCAGCTCATCTTTTTAAACACTCTAATTTTTCACATTTCTGATTTTCCTTTTCAACTTTTTCCTTTTTCAACATTTTAGACAGCAACAGCTTCATAAGCGTTTAATTAAAACAGCAAAAACACAAAAGAAAAGGTACAGAAATCCTGGAAAGGACCAGGAACCCGAAAGCAAGTAAAACTCTAAACTTGAACCTTCTTCCTCAAATCTTTTGTATTTCCTGTAAGTAAATCAGTGTCTGCTTGCCATTAAGTATTGTCACTTTTGAGGATGACGACTTTATTACTGGTTTTGATTTTTCTAGAAGATTTGCTTACAGGAAAAAAAAAAAAAAAAAAAAAAATCACAGAATAAACAAAAATGACTGATTTGCAAGTGTTTAATTACTTCTCTTCAAATAGAGTCCCGGTCTAGAAACAATGATTAATCATCAGTGCAATTTTAACCACCTTGATTACTGAAGAAGAAATGCTAACCCAATTTTTGACTGGAAATGTATTAAGTTTTGCGGCGTCTCCCCAGAGTTGAGGTCCATGTGGGTCGTCTGTCTGGAAATTAATATCCTCCCCGCTGCTGCCACGCTCAGTTTGAGCACAGATAAATTCCTTCCCCGCAATCCCTGTCTCAGTTTGTGGGCCACTGAGGGAATTGTATTTGTTTATAGTCAAGCCTTTTTCCATCAGGACTACACAAGACAGTGTGGCGCATGGAGTGGGAGATGGAGAAACCGGGAGCTATTTGGAGAAAGGAGGAAAAGGGGAAATACTATTATGCAAATGCTGCAAGCCAACTGGATGTGTGTGTGTGTGTGTGCGCGCATGTGTGTGTTGCGTGTGTTTGTGGGTGTCCCGTTTAGACCTCATCTGTTATTGATGTGAAATTTGGACCAAACCATTACCTGCCTACATCTGAGTCAGCAGACCAGCCTGCTGTGTGTGCGCACGCATCTGTGTGTGTGTGCATGAGATTTAGACCAAGCACAGCAACAAATAAATATGATTTACTGATGTGTTGCTTTTGTGCTTTACGACCTGGAATCTTATTTACTTTCGCTGACTGACAGATTTTTAATTCTGAAATTGTTGTATGATGGCCTAAAGTAGCTCCAAGTTAACAGTTTAGGTCAGTTTATTGATAAAATGCAAAAAAAGACCAACTTTACATGAAGACCGCTGATCAAAGATAGAGGTAGTTTCATCGTTTCTTCCCGTTACTCGACTCTAGGTTGTCTCATGACTAAATCCTCTCAGAAGTAAGACTTTTTTGGTGAAATCTGATACAATATTCTCTTTGTCGTTCATCCTGCAGTCTGCTTTCTTTAATCTTCTCACTTCCATCTCTTGTCCTTCCTTTGTTCCCCCTGTCCAGATGTTCTTCCTTCAAGCTCGTTTCTGGTTTTGACCTACTCTCTCGGTACCAGGCTTCCTCTGGCACCTTTTCTCCTAACCTTCCATCCCGCCCCATTCAACTCCTCCCCACCCGGCACCACCAACCCCCAAAACCCAACCCCTCCGCAGCCCGGCAGCTGCGTCCCTCCTCTTTGATGAGGGCTGATGGCGCTGTATGAGCGCTGGAATTGACAACATTTACGGGGGCGAATGAGAATGATCCATCTTCCTTAGCAGGCCTGTCACCCCACTGGCCAAACTTCATCATGGCCAATTACCACGGCAGACCCCTTCTTCTCTGCCGCTGCCGCCTGGCCCCCATTTACACATGGATACATGGAAATATTAGATGCCATTATAATAAGACAGAGTGTGGCCAAGTGAGGAGGAGAGAGGGAGGGAGGCGTTGCTGGGATAGAATGAATGATTGGGTTAAAAACAAAAAACTACAGGTGTGATGGGTGTGATGTAAGACAAAAAGGGGCTTAAAAAAAATGTGAAGTCAAACATGAGAGAGCGAGAAAGAGGGATAGAGACAGAGAGAGAGAGAGGGATAGAGAGAGAGAGAGAGAGAGAGAGAGAGAAAGGGGGGGAGATCTGTAGTAAGCTCTTATTTGGCAGGTCACAGTCCAGTGGTTGTGTTGTGCGCTGACGAGCACAGGGGTGTTTAAGAGGTCAGTGAGCACAAACACACGCCTACACTTACACATCCACACACACAGATGCAGACGTATTAAAAGGGTCAGCGCGAAACGCTCACCTCATCACCTAAAGGAAATTCTGATTGGTGCCATTAGTGTACACACACACACACACACACACACACACACACACACACACACACACACACACCACACACACACACACACACACACACACACACAGAGAATGACTTTCTAGGCATTTGACCAGCAGACCTGATTCAATTGCTTTGAGATGTCCAGACTTTAATGTTCCTGTAACTGTTTCAATGATCATTTCCTAAATACTATCAAAACATATTAAAATGTTTTTGACACTTTTTGTCCAAACCAATGATGCTTCCAACACACTATATTGGGAACAGTTTGTTGGCTGAAGATGCTTCAATTTGCAGGGTGAAGATCACAACCTGTGAAACCTGAATATATATCCTGAGATATTTGTCTAATTTTTCCAAAAGATGCTTCATGATAAATATTTAATGACAAAACTTAAAAAGTAAATATAAAGATTCAACTTATGTATGTAAAAATACTTAATTATTCTAAAGGAACTTGTCTTTCACTCATGAGGATACTAGATCTTGCTGTAATTTCATTTTGACGGCATACAGGAGGTCAGGCTGCCTGGTCAGAATGTCTTCCTGCTGGAAGGCTTATTAATACACTGCAGAAGCCTGCGAAACATTCATGATGACATAACTCTGCAGCACAGGGCAGAATTGCCGAGTTAAACCCCGTAAAGAGCTTTGTGTGCAGTTACTCTTGTGCTGAGCAGATTGAGCGAACACGCTGCGCTGAGGACACTTAATGAAGGCTGCGGCATCACCGGAGGGACTGCATTCACCAGGCACACTGCGCACAGCAAACCGGAGAGTGATTCTAATGCAATCTCTTATCTGGAAACGTAGGAGGCAATCAATAAGTGTGAGGGTTTTACTCAATTAAAGATTGTTCTTGGGGTTCAAACACTGGACCCTTGAGGGTTGAGCTTGCATGTTCTCTCCAACTGTGAGTGGATTTTTGTCTGATTACTCCCGTTTCCTCCCGCTGTCCAAAAAGATGCATGTGAGGTTAATTGACAAATCTGCCCAGGTGGAAGTGTGTGTGGCTGCCAGGTGATGGATTGGCAACCCTGACTCACGCACACACACATGCACAGATGTCATCATCCTTGAGATTCTTTATGTTTGTCATCACCATCGCTTTAAATCAACACTCACACACACACTCATATACACACACAAGGAGCTGGGAGTGGAATGAGGATGGATGGGTCATGGCTGTGTGTTGGGGTCACACACAGGTGAGCGGACAGTTTCCATTATCCGTCCATCGAGCTGACTGGATCTGTTAAAGAAGCTGCTTCACAGACTGTCTGAGTGATCTTTGTTGATCTAAAGGTCAGAATCTACTGTTTGTTGCAAAACAGATTACTTGAGTGAACAGTGAGCAATACTTTATGGACTCAGATGGACTTTACTTTTCTTTTTGTTCTCCTATTGATTTTCATAATATGTATTAAATATTACACAATGCATAAACACAGTACAGCCAGAAAAGTTCCACATTTTGCTTTGTCACTTCAGATTCCAAAGCTCTGTGTGGTTTACAGCCTCTGTAGTGTGTGTGTGAAAAAGCCACTGGCGTGTGTGTGTGTGTGTGTGTGTGTGTGTGTGTGTGTGTGTGTGTGTGCCTGCTGAGATCATCATAGTTCTTATTTTTGCTGGTATCTGGGGAAGCTGGAGGCTTTGTGTTAGCCGCGGTCTGTGTAAGGCCACAGTTGCATGTGTGTGAGTAAATATAACTGTGTGTGGGAGTGTGTGCACGCAGCCATGTGTGAGCGCGGTGTGTGTTGGACGTATGGACCGTGTGTGCCGGTGAGAGTGAGGGAGATGAAGAGACGGAGCCCGCTGATCCTGTGGTTATAGACTGTTGGACTTAGTTGTACAGTAAATCCCTGTCTTTGTAAACAGATCAATAAACTCTCTGCTGTAGGTGTTTTTCTGTATGTCGCTGTGTGTTTGTGTGCGCGTGTGTGCGTTCACACAAAAGCTCCCCGGCTCTCTGCTCGGAGGAAGGTGCAGCATGTTAGAAATGGAGCAGGATATAATGAACAGATTGCTCACAGCTGTATGCGCCACAGCGCTCGGCTGTGCATTCACGTTGCAGCTCACAGTAACAGTTGTGGTTTTCATTTGTTCATAATTGAACTCTTTCTTCCCCCCTCCCTGCTGTTTTCCAGACTTCGGATTATTCGGCCATGGCCTCGCTAGCAGGCGGACTGGATGAGATGAAGAACAGTTTGGCCAATCCGGGCACAGGGGCGGAGTTAGGAGCCAGCGTGTCCGGCCCACAGTCCTATTCTCTCGTTCCAGGTAAAACGGCTTTCACGGACTGGTGAATGAATTTCTACCCATATCACAGACTAATGACGGGAAGCAGAAACAAAAGAGTTGAGACTGACTCCGAACACACAGACAACAGCGGACAGGTTAACCTGAGGTGGAGGAAAAAAAAAAAAAAAAAAACAGAAAAAAATCAAATCATTTTCTAGATGAAAAGAAGCAGGTAATAACCTATCTGCTCTCAGTGTGTAATGTTATTGATTCCATTAGCTCTTCATTATGAAAGAAAGCCTTATTTTTTTGGGGGGAAATGAGAAGTCCATGGCATTCATCCATTATTGATGTAATGTGTTCGCTTCATAATTCACCATCGTCTACACCTTCAGTATCTGTGACTGCTTCTATCAGCTTCTTTGATCCTAACACTCTTTACCGTTTAAAAAGTAGAAAAGTTCACTTTTCTACATTTTTTAATATTAATCTGGAATAATAATCTGATGATCAAGTGTGAAACTTAGTGGTGACCTTACTTCACATGGTGAACTGACAGATCACATTTAGTTATTAATGAGGTTTAGCAGTGCCCCCCAATGAATCATACGCATTTGAAAACATAATCCACACAATGTTATACTTTCTATTTAAACAAAAGTCACATCCACAGGATAGAAAAGAAAAAAGAAGGAAAAAATACACACACACACACACACACACCAACACACACACACACACACACCACAGTACGCCAGCAGCCTGTTAAGTCTGCCTCAGAAGCTCCATGATTGTCGGTACTTAAAGAGCTCGGTGCTTTGGATCTCAGGAGAGGAGAGAAGGAAAAGAGGAGAAGAAAGGTGGGATGATGGAGGAAAGAGCGCCGTCTATTCCTGTTTCTCCATTTAGGGGCGCTTGGACAGGCCGTGGTTAATTAAGAGTAGACCAGGGAGCACTTGGACAAGGAATTCACGTTCCCATCTGTAATGAGGGGAATCATAGAGCTGGGAATTTGGGAAATCTGGGATTGGGTTCTTTTTTTGCTCCTGGAACCCACTGAGGAATATTACCTGCCCACGGCAGGAGGAGAGAAAGAGACAGAGACAGCTAGAGAAAGTAGAGGAGAGAGAATTTCCATTTCTGCTTATGCATGCAAACACACACATTTATATTCACATACACACACACACACACACATCTTTGAATATTGTGCATGCATTTTCTTGCCTGTCATTTCCCTCAGAACAGAACTCCCTCTAGAGGATCAGACGACTGTGTGTTTGATGCAATCTTACTGCGTGTTTGAAGTGTCGATACCCCGGACACACACCGCAGAGCAACACTCTCCTTTCCGAGGTCTCCTCCTTCACCCTAAACTTCATCCAGTCGACAAGAGTGCAAAGGCACGGAGGGACGCACCGCTCACCCGCGATCCCTCCGGCTTTGACATGTGTTGCTCTGATGGCTGTTTGTTGTGAAGGGCCGAGACGGAGAGGCGGAGGACGTGTGTTCGTCTGTAGCTGCGTGCGAGCAAGCATCCCCTAACTCGCAGTCGTCGGCCGACCTCTACAGTAAAGCTGCGGAGAACAGATACATCAATACAACCGGCATACATATGCACGAACGTGTGCGCGCACAAACACAGACACACACCTCAGAGGATCTGGCCCTGTCTGCCCCTTCTAAGTTGGGCTGTAGAGAGTCCATCTCTCCTCTATTCCACCCTCTCCTCCCTCTCCTCCTTGCCCTGTGCACTGACCCTGAGCGGATGAGTAGCCCGTCTGCACTAATGCCTCGCTGTCGCGTCAAACACCGAGAAAAACTTTACTACGCAGAGACAGGAGAGAGGAGGCGGAGAGGGACGGAGGGAGGCTGGAGTAAAGAAAGGATCTGCTGGAGAAAAACACATGCGGGGAGAGTTGAAGGAGCTAATATATAATGAAGAGGACAGAAAAATGAGCACAGGATGGCTTCCGAGCCGCGTTATATTCATGTGCTGTCCAGTTTTCTGTTTGCTGGCGCTGCCAGTGTAACGCCAGATCTTTGATGATTTACAATACTAAAATGTGAGAAGTAAAAGAAATTAAAATCAAAATGTGATTACGCAGGGAGCTGATACATCCCTAATAAATATGATCATTTTAATAACAACCGCTGAATTCTTGTGTTCGACTATATGATATAAAAAATACAACTGTTGTTCTGTTATGTTTCTATCTTGGTATTTTTAAGGCTTTACTGATTAATAGTGTAAAGATGCATTTTTTATACAACACCTCTGAGCTAAGAGCAGGACTGTTTTGTTAGCAGGAAACCAAACTAAAAACACGCAGAGGAAACAAGAGGAGAATGAAGGATTTTTTTATCTAATTTCAGAGTGCAGCTAAAACAGGTCACCAAAATGGCTTGACTCTATAAACCAGACTCAGTCAAACTTAATTTAATACAGATAAACACAGCCTAAATATCAGTGGAGGATGGGAGTCTATAAGCACTTTTACTAGCTGTGGAGCAAACATTTTCTGATTATTCGGCCAATTTTGCTCACAGGTAGGACCAAGACAGCATGAGAGGCGTCTTATAAAGCCTATTGGTCCATTCTGATGGACAGACATTGCACAACCGGAATCTGTACATTTGGATTTTAATTCATTTCTTAAAGGTTTGATCTTAAGGACTGAAACACCATTAACAGCTTTTTGTTACATTACTTGACTGCAGATATCAGTGGATAATAATGAGAGATCACTAATTCATTATGAGCTATCAAAGATATGAAAAAGGAAGAAAAAGAGGATGTCATCAATGTTCTGCATTCAAAGAGACAGAGGGTGAGGTAAAATGTGCTTTAACTCATTTCTGTAGATATAATAGTCTCCCTCATCAGACATATGTGATTTAAATGAAGAGGGATTTTCATCATTCTCTGCTGAAATGTCGTCCAGATCTATGGCTTTAAATGAGGTGTGATGGAGGAGAGAGACGCCTCAAACATGCACAGACAGACTCCTGTGGTGCAACACTGTTAAACAACAACATTTGACTAGATATGCATGTGTCTGCCTGCAGTTCTCTCTGATATTTAGGAGCAAAACGCCTGAAAATGTCTCACAGATTTCTTTTAATGGATGCTTTTTATTTGGTCCCCACAATCGCTGTCCTACAGCAGTCACACATCCTTTCTTTTGTTTGTGGTCTCTATTTTGTTCCCCACCAGTTTTCCATCTCTTGGTCTTTTATGGCCTCCATCTCCCTCTCCCCCCTTCTCCCCCTCAGTTAGTTAGCAGTGGTTAAGTGGAGGGGAAGTGAATGGGATTGATGGTGTTAGCATCTGAGCTGTTTATGATGATGATAAATGTGTATGTGCAGGGTGAAGGAGGAGGGTGTGAGTGTGTGTGTGTGTGTGTGTGTGTGGTGTGTGTGTGTGTGTGTGTGTGTGTGTGTGTGTCTTGTGTGTGTGTGTGAGAGAGAGAGAAGATGAAGATGAATGGAGGGCCCCCTCTCCACGCACTCCCAATGTCTACTGCGTGCAAACATAGAGAAATGATTTGGGTCGACACACTGTCATGTAGTCTAATGCAGTTATATATCCTATCCACCAAGTGACAGACAAAGGGAGGGGGGGTAAGGTGGTGGTAACGAGGGAAAGGGGAGTCTGGAAATTAATAGATGCCAGGGGATGGAAAACACTGAAGAGGAAAAACAAAAGGTAGGAGAACGGCTTAAATGGGCTTTTGATAAAAAAAAAATAAAAAAAAAATACATTAAAATTTCTTAATACTAAGATGATATCATTTTAAACTCACACTATTTGTAAATGAGCATTTTCAGCATTTTAAACATTTAGTTTTATTCGGTTAAGATGGTATATAGCTTAAGAATTAATATATGGTATGCTGTGTCTATCCTGGGATGTATGGATGGATGTATGGAAGGATGAATGGATGGGTGGATGTCTGTAAGTACATGTCTTACATCATACAGCAGGTCTTAATGTGATAGATACAGTTCAGTTTGTCACATTTCCACATATTATGCACCTGGGAACCCACAACACAATAATCTTCAGTCTTTTTCGTGACACCTGATCATTTTCTGTGATCAACTTTTCTTTAATCAACCAAAATCAACACAATCAATCCGTAATGTGCTAGAACTGAGTTGGGACCAAACCCCTTCAAGGGCATATTAAAGATTTGATTGGGGTTTCAATTACTTAAAGGTCTTTAGAAGTGTATGATGTCTAAATAGTTACGCCAAAGATTAATAAAGACACATTGTTTTAGCTGCCTTTACTTTGGCAATAAGTGATATATGCAAGTGATGAATTTAAAAAGCATGATAAAATGGTTGAATTGGAAACACTCCAGAGAAAACCTGTGAAGATCCATTGAGAAATCACACTCAAGATTTACCATAACCAAATTATACAAAAGAATAATTAAGTTAGAACTGTGGCAATTAATTAATTGAAGAGTAAAAAGTTGTGCTGTCATGATATTTTTGAACTAATGAAGATGCCATGCTGAAGGCATGCTTGCACTTAAAAGATGAGAATTTATTTATCCCATTGTATATTCAGTTGTCATTGACGCTCTACGTTGCATAGAAGATATATGAAAATAGTATTTAACAATAATAAATATCAAAATATTATGAAAATTAGAAATAAATGTGGATATAATAACATTTAGCAATGTAAGACGCAGCTCAGTATTCACTACATGAAAAGGGAAAATGTACATATTTATAATATATTTATAATCACTAATTGATTAAAAATGGACGTAACAGGTGAAGTGTCTGATTATGTTGGACCAGCTGTTTAATTGGAGTCCTGCAAACACACCTGGACAAATTTCACTGCATTCAATTCTTTACGTTCTGGAAAACTTGTAAAAACAAAAGACATTGTAAGACTTCAGCTTCATCACAGGACAGGATTTCTACAGTCCGCGTATTTTATTAAACTTACCCTGCGGCGTGGCTCTGATGCTCGTGATGTTTTGCTCGTAGTAAGGTAGCCACTACATCTGCTTTTCCGGTTCTCTGCTGCCCCCAGTGTACACATTAGGGACAGCAGTAATTTTATTAAAAAAAAAAAAATGCAGTTAATGCCTTAATAGGCTCTTTCAACTTTTTAGAAATTCAGAGGAGGGATTATAGTCAACTGCGACAAATTTATATCAAAACAGACATCAAATTGAATGAAATAAGTGCTGCAGGATGAAATCCAGCATATAACAATCAAAACACTGTTACACATGATACAGAGCAAGGGTGTCTCAATATGGCGAGGAGAAGGAGGACTGTATGGTTGAAGATAGTGTTGGTAGATGTAATGGATTGCAGTAATCTGACAGCAGACATGTTTTTTTTTTTGTGGGATTACAGGTCGAGATCTAGCCAGCACCACTTTGCCAGGCTACCCTCCTCACGTCCCTCCTACTGGACAGGGCAGCTACTCCACCCCCTCGCTCACTGGCATGGTACCAGGTGAGTACACACACACACACACACACACACACACACGCACACACACACGAACGGACACTAATCTCATTTTCACTCCATTTTAAACAAGGGTTTTGCCTTATATAAGTTATTATTCAACTATTTTATTTAGTATTGAGCAACTTCCTGTCAACAAAAAAAAAAAAAATTCAGTGTGAACAAGCAGCCATCACGCCAGCAGATCTGAAAATGTACTTGCATATCTGCATTGAGTTATGTTCCAAAAGGGTGTGGGGTGTGTGTGTGTGGTGTGTGTGTGTGTGTGTGGGTGTGTGTGTCTTCGGGGGTGTACTTAGCTTTGCCACTTCCTCTTTCTTGTCTGTCTACACACTATGGCTGACAGTGCTCCCAGGGGGTAGCGTGTGTGTGTGCGTGTGCGCGTGTGTGTGTTTTGTGTGCATATACTATGTCTATGTTTGTGCATCTCTCTGTGTGTCATTAGAAACCAGCCACAGTAGCACAGCTGTCCCTCTCAACATTAGTAATTTGTTTTTATGAGAATCACCAGTGACCACGACTAATTCATTATTCCCTTCCACTCCGCCTTCGACGACGCTTTTTGTGTTTCAATCCTGGACCACTATTCTTGCGCGCTCTCCCTCTCTCTGTTGCTCCGTCTCAGACTTGCGGCGGTGGCCGTGGGTCAGCGTGAAAGAATGCGCAGAGGGGATAAAGCCGAAAAAAAAAACAAAAAAAACAAGTGTCTGTGAAACAAAGTCAAATAAACAATATTGTTTTACAAGTTGTTGTCTCTGTGTATTCCAATCATTCAGTCTGTGACACACACTCTCTCAGCGGGCTTGTAGGAATAGCACATCTAAAGATGGGTAACCCCGTCGCCCTGTCCCCCTGTGCTCGCCCCTGTCCTCAGGTTTGACAGCATATTTGTGTTTTGGCTGGTGTGTGTTGGCATGCGGTTGTTGGTGAGTTTGTGTGTGTGTGTTGTGTGGTTTGTTATTGACAGTGCGTGTGCGACCTTGACACTGAGCTTCACAAGGGAGACCCCTGAGCCTTCCTTCCCCTCTCTCCCCCCTCCGCCCCGCGCCTCCTAAACAACCTGACACATTGCCGTCACCGCGGTGATGACAAGGGAGAGGATGTTCGCACCCGGGGATGCCACGGAGACCACATCCCGACCCCACCTGACAGACCGAGCTAAACATACACACATATAGACACACACACACACACTTCCACAGAGGAAACTTGGTACATAAAAAAACGCGAACGGCGCCGTAGACTCAGTCAATTCAGTGAAATCCATGAGCCGACTGCAGCGAGCGGGGAAGAAGATAATCTACAAACTTTGCTCCTCCGGCTTCTCTGTGTTTTATCTCGGCACTTCTCAGGCAAATATCCTCCTTTTTGTTCACTCTGTCTAATATCATACCTTCATTAAGCAAGCAACTCTCTTCTGCTGTTCCCTTCTCCCTCTCTGTCTCTCTGTCTTTCTCTCTGCAGCAGGGGGGCTGACACTCAGAGGGGGTGTAGGAGAGCAGTGAGGCAGAACCGACAGAACGAGGAGGAGAGAGGAGGAACGGGTGGGAGGAGAGGAGGGGGGGGGGGGCATGAGGGAGGGGGCATCAGGGTCTGTGACTGTCAGCTATGGGAGAGGGATCCCCTGGGAGGAGTGAAGGTTCAGGAGAAAAGAAAGAAAGAGCAAAAGAGTGAAAAAAGAGAGCGAGCCGGCGGAGAGACGAGGGAGAAAGAGGGGAAGAAACGGAGGAGAATGTTGTTTTGATGTGAAGGGTGACAGGAGGGCTGTAGTCAGGCGGGCCAGAGGACGAGAGAGAAAAATAAAGAGAAAGGGGTGAGGGGAAGACAAGAGGAAGAGTAGACCCCAGACAGTAAGTAGTAAATGAGGGAGAAAAGCTAAGCTATCATCCACTGTAGGACCGCTGCAGTCTCTCTCCAGTTCAGTCACTATCAACCAGTCTGTAAACCGCTGGGTGGGAAACAAGCGGCTTTAAGCTGCACTGAAATGCCTTGCAATATGGTTCCGTCACTATTTAGCAATCTTAGTCTTCGTCCATTTCTATATCTGTATGTCTCCTCCTCCTCAGAAGGTTGAGACTGCAGGTGAAACACAAAAAGCTGGAAACCTTTATCCCAAAAACGATAGAACCTAACACGAGTCTTTGCAGGTTTCATTCTCATATATGTCTAAACATGTTGGCTTTTGCCTGCTCTGTGTTCTCTTTCAGGGGGAGATTTCTCCGGAAGTCCGTATTCCCATCCGCAGTATTCCACATACAATGAGTCGTGGAGATTTCCGAACCCCAGCCTATTAGGTCGGTATATCCCATATCGCTGTAGCCAGTTCCGCTTACCAGGACCGGATCAATAATTGTATCAGTGAATTTCATTTCATTCTACCTCACATCCCACTGCCGGCTTCTAATACTGTCTTGTATCTTTCATGCTCCGCTGTTCACTTTTTCCATTACATTACATTTCATTCCGTATTGTACTATGGACTGCAGTGCATCATAGACATACTAATGGTTCTAGAGAGGGTTTTTTTCTTTTCTTTTTTTTTCTTTTTGAGGACTGGCAATTTGGAGTGTGAATGAATTTGGGAAAAAAAGGGAGGACAGGGTGAGGAAGAGACAGATTAGCAGACACTGCTTTGTGATTTGTAGGATGTTGCCGTGCAGCTGTTTTGGAGAAAGTAGGCACTTGTTTCAGGGTTCATGCAATTATTTACAACAATTAGACAATTAAAAACAAAGGATTTCACTGTGCAAAGTCATTCACACTGCTTAGCAGGACTGACTCACTTTATCCAGAGTGTAATTTGTGTAAGGTGTATGCGTGCACGTGTGTGTGTTTCACTCTCAATGTGTGAAACACAGCAGCTCTGTTTTACTTGGATTTTAAAATAATGGTTTGTCAAACCATAAAACTCTTAAATGGAGATTTTTTTTGCCAAACTGTCACCATCACTTTTAATGGAGAAATTGAACAATAGCAAAACTGTATTATTTACTACTGATGATTTTCTTTTAGAGGGATGCTGTGAAAATATACAAGATACCCAACTTAACAATATACAGAGAATTTGCTGTACCATGGCATTTAGAGGCTCTCTATTCAATTTTCCTGCAAGAAAGAAAATTATTTTTTTCATACTTTAAGCTTTAAGAAGAAAAATCAACACTGAATGATGAACAGTGGGAATGAAAGGAGAGTGTTGTGGGCTCAAGTTTAAAGCTGATATAGTCAGTGTGACGGTGTTAAAGGAGAATAGATGAGAAGGATCAGACTGTGATGACCCCCATCCTTACCTCTCCTCTTCCCTCCCGTCCCCCCAGTGTTTCAGCAGGATTATGGGTCTCTCCTGGGGACGGAAATCGGCTGCTCCTCCAGTCTCTTCACCAGCCAGGCAGGACAGATGCAAGGTAGGTGGAGAGAGATCCAGACAGAGAAAACAGGCAAATCTATGAAGGGTCAGCTGTGAGCACACAGGCAGGTGGCATGGCGGTGGAAGACCGTGAGGACGTATAATATTATAATGGATCAGTGGACACATATTATGAGGACAAAATGCACATCCAGACACCGAAAGGCTTGGATTGATGGAAGAGGCTGTTATTTAGCGGAGAGGTGAGGACAGGTGAGGAGGGGGGGGGGAGCTGAAAGATAAGAAAGAAAAGAGAGTCGTTTCAAAAAAAGAGGCAAAGGGGGGCAGAAAAGTCGTCTGAAATCTTGAGTGAGACTAAATAGTTTGTCAGCTCGGCTTAATGCCTCACTTCCCCAAAGAGGCTCCTGAGATTACCTGGACTGTGGACAGACATAACCTGTCAACCCGCAGCTCAGCTGATTGATGGAAGTGACAGAGACAGGTGTGTACCTGTGAGTGTGTGTGCGTGAAGGTGAATGTTTCTGCGTGTGTTGAAGTGTGTGTGAGTGTGGGTTTCGGTGTGGCTTTGGGGTTACAGTATTGAATTGACCTCTTCCCCGGGGAGAGAATAGACTCAAGGGATCAGTAGTAGTAGAGCTGTACTCAGTGTGTCAGCTTAGACTGTCACTTAGATTCTGTGTGCGCGCGTGTGTGTGTGTGCGTGTGTGTGAAAGACTGAAAGACTGAGGACGATAACGCCGAAAGAATCAAAGAAGTAGACCCAGTTAATTTTATTGGTGGTACATGAAAGGGAGAATATTTTTTCTGTCATTAGCTTCATCATCTCGTGTCATCTCATCCCGGCCTTTCACCACTCACATTCAAAGTTAAAAATAATCTTAACCAGAAAATTGAAGCCGCTCATTCCACATTTACACTGTATTTAAATAATCCCACGCTGTCACAAGAGAATTCAGATTTATTACAACCGAAGTCGTGTTTTTTGTCATTTTACCATCATCTCTATTTGTAATAAAAAAAAATTACTTTCACCAAGGTAATTGCTCAGATATGTGAATGCGATGACATTGTGACAGAAGTTCATGAGAGAAGAAACGAGCAAAAGACAGCGACGCGAGTTTCAACCAAATCCCCAGTCCATGCAGCCACACCGCGCTCAGGTTTTAACGCTCTGCACGTCGAATGTTTTCTCTCTCAGGCTTTTGTATGTTGGTGAGAGCGGTTCTTTCAGCTGTTTCATTCACTTTGGCAAATCAGAGATCAAGAGGGGGATCAGTGGCCTTTGTTAGAGGCAATCTGGGCTCTCAAAGGAAAAATCAACCTTGGGAACCACAGACTGAGTAAAATGGATGAAAACAGGAAAACATGTCAAGGTTCATTTCCTCTATTTTGTTTTCAGAGTTTCATTCTATATTTTTTAAATCATCTTGTGAAGTATTGAATATTTCACCTGAATTTGCCTTCCAAAATTTCTTGACATTTAATACAGTTTAAGAGATTTTACTGGAGTATTCTACAGCCTCATTTCACTCACCCTCAGACACTTCAAATGCACGATCATGTTTGCATTAACTGGATTCATTCATCACTTAGCAAATTAGTTTTTTACTCTTTTTGCACTTTTTTTTTTTTTTTGAAAAGGTAATATTTGTGAGTTTTCTGAAAAGCCTGCTTGTGTTTCGCCCTCAGGATCACCGTACTACTACAGTGCGACGTCGCGGGGGGCGGGCCCTGCTGCCACCGCCACGGCCTCCGCCTACGACCGCCACTGACCCCCCACACAGGGAGGGGAGGAGGGTGAGGAGCTGGACACGAGGGAGGGGGGTGGATAGCACCAGCACCACTCGGCGCCAACTTGCCTAGTTGGACAACATGGAGGGGATTATCAAAAATATCTGATGTCAGTGATTCATTACTGTGAGGATATGGGATTCTTTTTTTTTTTTCTTTCAAACAAGGCTTCATTTATGATTTTTGAAAACTCCAATAATTCATTAAGATGCTGAATCCCTTTTTTCCTTACAGTGAGTCATCTTATTAATGAAGGAGTGTGTTTTTGAACCTCTGAACCCAACTCTGTTTTAGGATAACTTTTAGGATGACATGAGAAAAATCACTAAACCAAACAGTATTTTTTATGACCGAACATTTATCAATCAATTTTCTACGACTTACTACAGTGGAATCAAGACAATCTGTCCGTCATAATACTGAATGACCAAAATCACTCCTCAGTGTAGTTAGTTTCTTTGCAGTTGGTCCAATGGCACCCTTCATTTGAGATGGCATTGGGGGAAAAATGGGATTTCATAACTTTAATAAAGGCATTCTGGTTACAAATGTTTGCAATTCCGCACTCCGAATGCGAGTATTGAAACGGTCAAACTTTTTAATTTATGCGAAGCACAAATAGTCACAAAATGATCTTGTTCCAAGCCAATTCAGCTTAGATTCACACAGAAGTAGAAAGCATGGGCTGGTATAGGGTAACCTAGAGGTGAAAAACTCATACCAATTCACAAAGGACTGGGAACAGATGAACACAAACTTTTTTTTTTTTTTAAATATAACCTGCACCCCTGAGCTCATTCAGATATGTGCTGCTACATTTTAAAACATGCCACTAATGTAGCTGTGAGATCTGACAAGTCAACATGCTGCCGTTTGCAGATTGAGTTTGTGCTGCTGATTTCACTTTTAGTTCAGTGAATTTCAAATTACAGGATCAGCCCTTCTCTTGGGGGTCAGTAAAGAGCTCCTGGGGTTCGAGGTGTAGGAAGGTGGGACCAGAGGCAGAGCGTGGCTCTCAGTACGGAGGGGGCGGAGCATTCTCTACAGGCCCTTATGACAGTAATTTTACCATTCAAACAATACCTCATGCTACCATCAAACAGCACACTAATGCTCACTTTTATTGAGCCAAGCAAACCTATATGCCTCAGAAAGCAGAATAAAGTCACAAACCAGTTCACAAACTTGTTCTGAAGAACAAATACACATACGCACGCACACGCACGCACGCACACACACACACAAATGCAGCCTCAGGTGTCAATCTCAGAGCGTCCGCTGTCCATGGTGCTGAAAACTGAGATTAAAAAGTCACGGGCTGAATCTGTACCATCTTTGATACAGCTTAAATATAAAATGAACACAGCTGGTCTAAAATTACACAATCTATTCAGATAGATATAGACACAGCTATCTATATCTTTTGGAGTTCACGTGTATTAGAAAAAAATAGACTCGGAGGTCTCTTGTATTTGAGAGCAACACAAGGCACATTCAAATAGGCAGGTGTTAAAGACCACAGCACTCTGATAAAGATAATATTTTTGAAGGTTTCACTGACTCACCAGTGGCTCCGATGTTAGGTTTTGGGTAGTACCTCTAGCGGCTAGCATAGTGTTTAGCATACTGTTTAATGCTTAATGCCGCACAGCCAATCAGCGCTGGCTTACAGCTCTGATGCATTCATGGACAGTCGTAATGTAAGAATTGGCAAATTGGAGCCCACAATCATATGCCTATACCTTCTCGCACACGCTGCACATTTTATTATAATAATTTATTTCCGATTAAATGTGAACACATCACTTGAAACGGGGCCCTATGACCTTGTGGGCCCTGGGGCGACCGCCCCCTTGGCTCTGCTACAGGGTGGAGGAAAACATTAGGTTGTTCCCTGTAAGAAATTTTCTCTTTAATTTCAAAGCAAAATGATGAAAGTAAATAAAGCGCAAAACTAAATACTCATCACTCTATTGGAATATTTTTAGAGCAGAATTTTCAGTGTAATGGTGACAAATTAAACTTCAATCTGTCTGTGTATCTGTGACTGTACTGCTCAGGAGGGAGGTTTTGCAAACATGTAACTTCAGTGGTCGACGCCACAGTGATTGACCAATCATAAACGCTGTATCCTCACACCTTGGATGTGTCAGCCAGGGTTGGACACTGACCACGGCCTTGAGGTTTGCTTCCTTGTTGTTCACTTTGTTTCTGAGTCTGAAGAAAAAAAAATCACAAACCGAATCTCAAAATATGCTGAGAATTTAAAATCTAAAATCTATAATTCTTACGTGACAGAGAAAAACCTAATAACTGGATGCTTGTAGGATCAGAAGAAATCTTTTCTCCATTTTTTGCAGTACCACAAATGACCACAGGGAAGAATTTCCCATCAAGGCCGAGTGTCGTGTTCAGCTCTCCTGACTCACCCATGGCAGACGTCTCCACGCCGCTGACCAGCGGACAGACAGGCCTTTCAGTAAAGCACAGCTAAACAGATCATCCCTCTGCTGTAACGCAAACATGTTGGCATCAGACCAGAAATCAAAAAACAGCAGGTTGTGTTACTGGACAGGAAGGTGCTATCCTGCCCCCCCAGCCAAGATGTATTCCTGATTAAGAGCTATTTATGATGGAGGGAGACACAGAGTAATATATAAAGAAGCTTTTCTGCGTTGCACTCCATGATGAGAGTGAATGCCTGTAATGATTTATAATAGTGTCACGCTGTTGTGCTAGAATAGTGATGATGATGATGATGATGATGATGATCCTGATGCAGTGAAATATGAACTCTGAAATACTTTCCATATAAGAAGAAGTCTTTGTTTATAAATGTGTTCAGATTGCAATTTTTCTGTTCATAGTTTGTCATGTGGCATCAGCTGACACTGGTGCCACTGAACCAGACGTAATTGTTATTTTTTTTTTGCCTCCTGAATATTCAGAAGAAGAATCTGGAAGCACTGGCACCCTCTCTTCCTCTCTCTCTTTGTCTTGCTCTTTCTATTTCTCTCTTTAAAACTCCCCAAAGATGGGCCCCCCCCTTGTGGATCGGCTGACTAACTACAAAGCACAAAGAGACTCAATCATCACTCAAAGGCGCCATTTTACTTCTTTGACTTCTTTGACTTTTTTTTTTCAAATCGTGAAGTTCTGCTCTTTATTTTTCTGCTCCCCTTTTTAACTGCGTGTCCTTGTGCTGAAATGGTTTCTATAAAAACATTGATTTTTGTGCAAAAATCTATGTGAAAGTTTTTCTTTTGTTGTTTTTTTATTTTTATTTTTATTTTCAATTTTGTGGTCCAACATCAGTTCTGCGCTGTGACAATGCATGACACCAGGGTCGAGGCCTTACCCATCATGTACAGACAGAGTGGGGACAGATCTGCCCTCTCGCACTGATCTCAAATCTTCTACATTGATCTTGCGGGGTAGGGGAGCGACGTCGTCCCGAATCTGTGCGTAGCTTCCTGTTTCAGTTCTGTCCACACGAACCTTGTACAGTAATCAGTGAAAGAAAAGAGAGTCACAATGTCAATAGCAATTTCAATTATTCACATTTTGAATTTAGATTTTAGTGATGACGCTTTCTTTATGCTAAAAAGACTTAAAAGGTGCGTGGTGTTATTTTTAGCCATTGTCTGCGAGTGTTTACATATCTTTGGTTGTATTTGTTTGTTTGGGGTGTGTGTGTGTGTGTGTGTGTGTGTGTGTGTGTGTGTGGCTGACTGTAGCGCTTCATTGCTACTGTGTAGTTTTTACTAGCTAACAGATTGGAGGCACCAAGTCTGCAGTGTGAGACATAAAATATAGCTATATGAACATACTATAACAATGAACATGGAACAAAGCTGTTAGTTTCTTTGTTGTTTCTGGGTTTTTTGAAATAGTACTAGAGTGGATCCTTTTACATTTGTAGACCTTAAAAGTTGTGCATACACAACTCTAAAGAAGACTCTTCTGAAGGCTTGCCTGCTGTGCTGTCAGTGTGCATCGCAGCAGGGGCCTTTCCTTATTTCTGTCTTTTTCTCTTGATCCTTCTGAGGCATTATTGAACCTGAACCACACCAGCTGAAAACAAGGACAGTGCCTTAGTTTATATGTGAGCATCTCCCCCACTGCTGACCACGAGTCTCTAAAACAGGCTTCAGCCTCCGTTTCTGCAGCTCCTTTAACAGAACTCCCGTCACCTGCAGGCAAACACAGGGTAGTAGAATAAAAGAAGCCTTCCGGAAAACAGTAATTTCAATATCCGACGCGAATTTCCCCAATGCATCCACAGTTATATTTCAGCACCGAGTAAAGAAATATGCATCACGATCACAGAATCTCCCACAACAGTCACAGATCTGCTGGAAAAACAGACTGAACATGTGGTTCTAAATTCTATAAGCAATGTGGAAAATATTTGTCAGGCAGCTACAATTAGCCGACCCAGGTAATAATCATTATTGTTACAGATTAAGAAGCACAATTTTATCACTCCAAATCACACTGATTGGACAGAATCAGGTAAACCTCGAATTTCTAAAACGAAAATGCATATATAGTAATGTATACAGTGTATTTGTGTCTGACAGTGTGGGGTGTGTGCAGCCTTCCTCCTGATGTCTGCTGGAATAGCCTGTTTTCCCCATGACCCCAGTCTGCATGAGGCACATATACAATATGAATGGATGAGCATTAAAACAGAAGCAGAGGATTGCAGCTAGTGTCCGACACTATCTTCCACTCCATCATCACTTAAAAAAAGACACCCTGCCATAACATCAGTGCATATTATTAAATTCGTCCCCACAATTAGAGGTGGTCCTGTTTTTACAATGCCCAAATTTGATATTATTATTAATGATTATTAATCCGTTTTTAAAGTATTATCATTATCACCATGAGCTTTATAGTAGTGGCACCACACACACTCACACACCCACACAGTAAACATGACAAAATATTGATTGGAAGTTGTTCTCCTTGAGGAGGTAAATCCAGCCGTGCCTCCTGTGGCCACCAGCGTGAAGCAGCAGCGTCAAGCTCGATGCCCGTTTATCCGGCGTAGCCAAGGATCCGGCGATACGTTAATAGGATTATTTGTTAACTATGCATCTCATAGTGACACAGCTCGCCTTGCCATTGCTGTGACCTGACCGCTTCGCGTCGGAAGAGGGAATGGACTCTCATTGGCCTGCAGCCGTTTGGATTGGCGGCTGTGACATTGACTGCGGGGATGAGGGAGGACTTGTCATTGTGGGTGGTACTGTAGGAAAGCGCGGCGGGCCGAGGCCCCACACACACACACACACACACACACACACAAATGTAAGTAGAGGCACACACTCGCTAACTCCTTTTGTCCTTTGCGAGATGGTGATGGCCCCTCCTCTCGTGCCCCCGTGTTCCCCAGGGGAGGCCAAACCTGCTGTGCCATCAGAAGCTCATCCCGTCTTTCCCCCCCCCCACCACAGCTCTAATCTCATCATATCTCGTGCACTCGTCTTCGCCCGTCTCTCCTCTCTTCGCCTCCTGTAGCACTGCCACACCACCAGGATTAGGAATATTAAAACTATTCTGTTGATTTCAGGCTGGTGACCTTCGTCAAAAAGTCGTCGCCCCCCCCCCCCCAAGACAGCCCCTATTAATCCTTTTTTTCCTCTCCTTTCTTACTTTTCTCTCTGACCATTCAGACGTGATGCTCACGGTCCTGTCAGGAATCCTGCATAGGAATGAAGCAGGGTGTTTTTTTTTTGTTTTTTTTTAACGTGCCAAAGCGAGGTCATTTCAATGGCAGTATTGCCGCCGGTATCTTTATTTGGTCAAGAACGTTCTGTGAGATGGCATCTCGTCTTCAGCTTTCCCCTTCATGCAGCCAACAACAGCGTTTTTAAACACAAAGAAGCACAGACGATTCAGATCAAACAAAGACATTTCATTTCCAGCTCCGGCTACAATTTACTGTCCATGAAAATAAATTGCATCCTGAATTTTGATCCCAGCTCCAAGTCAAACAGAAACCTGAAATAAATGCAAATGAGCATTTTTTTTTTTCCTCTCCTTTATTATGATTTCTCACCAAGTGTGCACTGCCTGACTGTATCTCAATATGAATCCATGAAGATGGCTACTGCCTTCCTAAAACCTGAGGGGAATTCAGCATCACATCTTGACAGCAATTAGTGGCACAATCTGTTTCATGCTTGCTGATATAACTAGGCTCTGGACAGATCTCATACTGAAGTGTTACAATGTTCTTTACATCTTAATATTATTCAACTGTGGAAGAGGAGTAATACACACGACTCAGCCTACAAAAATTGACTGTGCTTTTTAAGCAGACGTTTCAATCAAAAAAAAAAATAAGAGGAAAAAAAAAACGAAAACATACATGATTTTTCACCTTACTGTGGCCTTTCGTGTAACAATCTGGAGTTTTTTTTTTGTGTCCATGGCTTCCTATCTGGGGTGTAAAAGAGGAAATTTATATCTGTGACATTTTGTTAAAAAGAAAAAGACTAAAAAAAACACACAACAATGACAAACAAACACGAGACTGAAAAATAGATTCTGAATGACACATGCAAATAGTGAATTTGGTTTTCATGATTCCGCTTGTTCTCTTCTTCAAAATCAAACCTGATGAAAAGAAAACATATCTGTAACATTCACCAAAGCCTGTGATGCCTGTTTTAAATGATAGATTCTTGTACAAAAAAAAAAAACATATAAAATAGCAGAAAAGACTTACAGATACAAACACAAAATGAAGATAAGAAATGCCTTCAAATATTCTGGAGGGGAGGATTTAAAAAAAAGTAAAAGAAATGCTTCTTTAAGAAAATGTGTATGTTTTTTATTCAATTTTCTAGTAGTTGCAAACAAATCTTGGTGTTTTTTCTCTGTGTGTTGTGTGTTGTCTTAATATTTGAATGTATTTTACTGCAGTGCGAATTTGCCAAAGATATCATATCACTTGATTTTTTTTTTTTCCATTTCTTTTTTGGTTTGTTTTTTGTTGAACCGTGATCAGTTTTGTTCAGAAAACTGGAAATAAATAGTGAACTTGATATTATGTTTATTTTTTTAATATTTCTATCAGTAATATTATTGTTATTTTATTTCCTGGCTTTGAGTTTTCTGTGAAATATTAAATTGCAGTTTGCTTGACGCATCTCTTCATACTCAGTCTGTGTACCTGTCCATCTGTCCACCTGAGTGACTGTTCTTGGTGAATTATTCCATTTATGTACCTGTAATGTGAAACTAAGAAGTAATTATTTGTAAATATTTGCCATAATTTTATTGGTCCTTGAGAATAAAAAAAAAATAATTTTTTGGAAGCAGAGGTTTTGTGTGAATGCTTCGCCACACACACACACACACACACACACACACACACACACACCACACACACACACACCACACATACACACACCCCCCTCCCTCCTCCAATCTGACCGAATGGAGGGTCCCACTGCTGCAGTCTTGGCTCCTGGCCGAATCCTAGCGGAGGCAGAGGTGTGTGTGTGTGTGTGTTTGTGTGTGTGTAGGTAAGGAAAAGCGAGGGGGAGAGAGAGGGGTGATAATAGGACACAAGCCATAACATGGTGACAACACGACACACACATAGAAAACAGCACACACCCAGCTTGAGACACAGGCCAGACTGTCCGCATATTGGGTGCTTGCCCAGGACACCAGAGGGCTAAAGAGCACCTTCTGTGTGTGTGTGTGTGTGTGTGTGTGTGTGTGTGCACTCATTTTGTTTTTTTGCCAATTGAAAGCAACCTCGGATGGAATTTAATGTGTGTGTAAGTCGCTGCATAACTTGGGGTCAGTAATCCCCAGTGTTACAAATATTATGGAAATCCTTCATGCAAATGAAAAGTAAGAAGTTAATTAAAAAAAAGTAACTTTACATTATCTCACTTTTAAAAGTTTATTTTGATTCTCTCGTCTTGGCACACACAGTTAAACTAGTCTGCCTTTATAATGTTGAGATCTCACAGTTATAAGAAAAACAAGTTCAGGTAATAAGTCAGCAAACAGCTGTTTCAAAATCTATCATTTAAAACAGAAAAATATACAGCACAAAGAAATTTGCAAAACTATGTCAGAAAAATAAAGCCAGTGTTCTGGAGGAGTGTGTATTGTGTTGTCGTGCTGTGTGTGTGTCATGTTCATCTGCCAATCAGTCTGTGGACTCGATTAATGCCGCCTGATTTCCTCATTTAACTAGAAGGCTGTTAGAGAATTATGAATCATTAATTGTTTTTGAATGGGATGAATTCTATAATGAAGCTGATCAAGAAATTAGAAAATGAACAGCTTTAAAGTACAAAAACACAGACAGCAGCTGGGATTTAAACATTGGCTGGTGTCAATGCAACATGATTTCATTTTTAAAGTGATTTTTAAGGAAATTGGATGTGAAAAGACTTCAATAGATATATTTCTTTCTCTGCCGTTTTCTTCTTCGTCATCGTCATCTTTGTCCTTCTCTTCTTTTGAATTTAACTCGCAGACAGATGTCTTTCACGTCGCTGTTTGAAGAATCAATGCAAATTTGTGTGAATGCAAGAAATGATGACAACCGATCACATCTTCCATTCAGCAGCGGAAACAGAGCTGCTGCTCCGCAGACAGATCGAAGTCAGTGACGGCTGTGGCGCAGTTGGTCCTGCTGATCGGCTTCCATTTTCAGCATTATGAGTTTGATCAGGCCCTGTGAATTTGTACTTGAGGAGGACATAAAGAACTGTGCATTGCAACTCGATACATGGTCGGCATCACCACTGTGTGAATGGATGAATGTGAACGGCCGTTGAGACAGATGTGATTAATAAATAAAGTGTGAATGTAACAAGATGGGACCTTAGAGGGAAAGTTGACAGTCTCTGTCTGACCTCCAGAGAACTGCTGTGTGGCTACAGGGGGAAAAATGCGTCACAAACTCCTGTGATAAACATGTTGCTCTAACCAGTAATGTCTCAGATCCTCAGGTGACAACCTGCGTTATACGGAGCGCCTCAGAGATCGCCATTTTCTAACTGCTCTTGGGCTCCCTGACGGTAACCGTTGTATTACTCCACATGCATATTTGTGTTTCCTCACACCGTTATTTCTATTTGGAATATTCAGTAGGCCGGTCTATCAACCTGCGTTCTCTACAGATATTTTGATGGGTATTACTCAGACAGCTGGAACACTGTGACAGTTCATCGATATGCTTTAGTGATCGTACCTTAGCTGCTGTTTTTACTCAGCCTTTTAAAATTTGCAGAGCATGCTTTGTTATGCCAAAGGAACAGAGCTAAAAGGATCTGAAGCCACTGAGATTGGTACAGATGACTCTTCAAGAGTTTTGATTGCATATATAACCCTTGAATCTGGTCAGTGAAAAAGGCATCGTAAGCTCGGCCCCATTCTCCTAAAGGTCCAATATCATGTGGTAAATGTTACACCTAGAATACTATACCATTTTACAGATCAGCATTTCTGCGTGGTTTGGAGAGACTGCAATATTTCTCTGCAGCAGATCAGTGGCGTTTAAGATAAAAATAAATGGAATAAGCTTAAGAAGTAAAATGCATTATTTAGATGTGAATATACGTAATATATTTGAGACCGATAGCCGAGTATTGGACACGCTTTGCTTCGAAATATCAGCCCGTGTCAACGTCCTGCAACATGTTTAGAGCAACAGTGGTAAATGCAGAGCTGATGTCAAATCAGCGTCAGCCTGCAGCACACAAGTTTGACAGAGCTTAGTTAGTTAGAAAGAGACGCGACAACCACTGCCCTCTTTACTCTCCTCTCATTACTTCAGATTACATAACACGACTAACTGCTGACATGTTTTAGCTCTCCTCCTGCTCCTCTCCTCTTTCCTCCTCCTTCGGCTTCCTATACAACAGCGGAAGACAGACAACAGTGGTACTTATGGAGGCCAAGAAGTCATGCAAATTAACGTCAGTCAGCATTGCTACATTTTGGCCCTCTGGAGCCCCTGTAGAGAGGAGGTGTGGGGCCAACTGAGTATAATTGGGCCTCAGATGATTAGTGAAGAGGGGCTTATGGAGGAGGGGGAGGAGGAGAGATGCTGAAGAGGTATTAGGAGTGAGATTCAGAGAAGGCTGAATCTGACAAAAATATACAGAGGAAAGGGATGGAGCAGAGGGCAAGCTATGCATGTGCTGCATATTCATGACTTCTGCCGTGTTTGTATCTGCATCTCGGAGCCGTTTCCACTCGTTTTCTGTTCTCATCTGTTCATCTTCAAATGCGTCAGACCGAGGTTCAAATGTTATGTTTCTACAAGGGAGGAGAAAATATTACTGAAGATGTGCGAACATGACACATTACCATGTTTAATTAATTTATTTTAAGGAGTATTATTTATTTTCTATTTTAAAGGTGTAATACAACATTTTGATTTCCGGGTGGATCACCTAAATAATTGGTGGTTCTGTTTGTCAATCATTCTGACGAGCTGCTTTCGTAGGGCGGTTCTCCGTGCTTGCGCCCAATCAGCTTCTCCCTTTTGCGCATTCAGAGTGTTTATGTAGCTGGTGAGCTTCTGAGCTCGTACTTACCGATGGCGAGTCTGACATAATGAAACTGTAGCTTTTTCGGAAAAAAAAGCTTTATTTATGAGCGAGGCGGATCGCAGAAACTGTACAGAGCCGTGCACGCCGGAGAAGAGGAGATCGCGCTCGTACACTTCCGCGTTTTCTGGGAGAAGCAGGAGAGCTGGGCGGATGGTCTGGCGCATGCGCGTTGTTCAAAAAGTGAGTAACAGACGTGGGGCTTCGTCTTTTCGAGAAAATGTTGTATTCCACCTTTAATAGAACTGGCTTTGCTATTTCTCACAATAATGTTGGAATCTTTTCATCATCAGAAAAAAGGTAACAAAGCTACATTGTTGCAATTTTGGTTAAGGTTTCACAAAAAAGCCAGTAAATCCTACAAATTCATCAACCAATCAGTCTCCCATGATGCTTCCTCCAATTCAGAGTCCTGCAGGGGAAGAGCTGACCCAGATTGGCCCGTCACAGGACAAACCCAAACCCACACATAGAGGAGAACTCAGACGAACATCACTGCCAGAGGCGGAGTGTGGGTCTCAGCACAGAGGGGGCGGAGCATTCTCGACGGGTCCTTATGATAGTAACTGTAGTGGCGACACCAAGCCAACCTTGTCGCCCTGAGAGGAAAGTTGAGGGTTCAGTTTGTCCGACGTGCTGCCGCGTCTTCCAAAGAGCACACAACGACGTGAATGCGGTTCAAACCGTTTAATTAACATCCGCTTGCATACACTGTCGGCTGCACCTCCAGTGACCTCTTTGCATGAACGAAAATGGGCAAAACCACGGCATACGGTCAACAAAAATTATGGCAACCCCGCTCTCCTCTCTCCACCTGCACGCAAGTAAACACACCTTTTTACTACCTGACAGTCATCGCCGATCACCGCATGCGTCACGTGACCAAGCACCCATGCATCACATAGAAACCTTAAACACCCAGTGACACATACACACCCTATATTATGGCTCCTACAGTAATTTTACCACTCAAACAATGCCTCATCCTACCATCAAACAACACACTAATGCTCACTTTTATTGAGCCAAGCAAACCTATATGCCTCAGAAAGCAGAATAAAGTCACAAACCAGTTCACAAACTTGTTCTGAAGAACAAATACACGTACGCACACACACACACACACACACACACACACACACACACACACACACACACACACACACACACACACACACACACACACACACACACACACACACATAAACACACACACACACAAATGCAGCCTGACAGGTTTCAATCTCAGAGCGTCCGCTGTCCATGGTACTGAAAACTGAGATAAAAAATCACGGGCTACATCTGTATCACCTTTGATACAGCTTAAATATAAAATGAACACAGCTGGTCAAAAATGACACAATCTATTCAGATAGATATAGACACAGCTATCTATATCTTTTGGAATTCACGCATATTAGAAAAAAATAGACTCGGCGGTCTCTTGTAATTGAAAGCAACACAAGGCACATTCAAATATCCAGGTGTTTAAGACCACAGCATTCTGATAAAGATAATATTTGTGAAGCTTTCACTGACTCGCCAGTTTCTCCGATGTTAGGTCTTCGGTAGTGCCGCTAGCGGCTAGCATAGTGTTTAGCATACCGTTTAACTTTCCTCCAAAGAGTTCAGATCAAGTGCAAAGAAAAAAACTCGTTAATACCACACAGCCAATCAGCGCTGACTTACAGCTCTGATGCATTCATGGGCAGTCGTAATGTAAGAATTGGCAAATTGGAGCCCACACTCATATGCGTATACCTTCTCTTACACACTGCACATTTTACTATAATAATTTATTTCCGAGTAAATGTGAACACATCACATGAAACGGGGCCCTATGACCATGTGGGCCCTGGGGCGACCGCCCCCTTGCCCCACTCTGGCTCTGCTACAGATCACCATAACTGAAATATTCTCACTGTGAGGTCAAAGGGCCAAAGGGCACGAGGCTGCTCCTCATGCGGACGTCACAGCAGATAATCCGCCAAAAGATTTATGTTAAATAGCCTATAGTGCGACTTTAGCAGGTGGAGATTATGGCCTTGCCCAAGGAACCACAGTGGTGACCTGTTGGCATCAGAGTCTGTCAACAAGCTTGTATTCCCTCACCTCCAGGCCATAATTACCCTCTGTCCAAACACATCTAAGCAGAAATGTGTCAAAAACAAACACGACCTTTGACCTCATAATAACAATATTTCACTTCATTTCATATCCACAAAAAGCAGTTGAAAAGGGTTTGAAAAGTGAAAGTATGCAATAGATGGGATGAGAATTCTTCAACCAAGCCCTACATCAGGGAATCTCAAACTTTTTCCACAATGTTCTATTCGAGGAATGGTGAATCCAAATTATGATCAACTGATAAAAAAAAAATGCAAGGAACCCTCTCAGCTGTTTCTGAACTCTGCTGACTGAGTCATGTTAGGCAAGTACTCCATCAACAGTTTAAACAAAACACAACATAAATCCATCATCCATGGGTTGAATAAATGAAATAAATAAATGGGTGATGGTAGGCTACACCACAGGCAACGCTCAAGTCTTTCACAGAGCAAACGCAGAGAAACAGACAGTCACACACTCACATTAACGTCTGCTGGTAACTTTAAGTCACCAATTAGCAGAAGTAATTCTTAATAGTTTGATTTATGAAGTTGTAAAGTAGCAAAACAGAGGAGTTCAGTGATGTCTGACGACCGGCTCTTCAAATGAAGAAAAACTCTCTGACACACACAAATTATAAAAGTGTTCTGACCTTATCACAACAGACAGTCGGACCTTACGGAGTGATTTTTTTACATGCTTCTCATTGCCCTTTACAGCAACGTCCATGTTCTCTCTCTCTCTCACACACACACACAGTACGAAATGTACAGTGGCAGTAAAACTGAAACAGCCTTCTGTGGTGTGCTTATATGGTGTGTTACACTCATTAAGAGCCTCCGAATCCCAGAAATGACGGGACATGTAGTTTCATGTCGGGTTTTTCTCCCCCACTCGGCCCGTCACTCACAATCACTCTCCCACGCAGATATGGCCCACTACATGGAACAAATGTCAGACGTGAGAACCGCATGTATGTGGGTTCATGTGTGCGTGTGTGTGGCGTGTGTGTGTGTGTGTGCTCGGATGTCGGACCATTGACAGGCATGGAAGCAGCTTGTTGAACTAATAGCCTAACTAATGTGTCTACATTTCCTCCCTCCCACCCTGTGCTCCTCCCTCACCCCCTCTTCTCTTTGCAATACTGACATCTATGCACTGAGAGGAGAGACGGGGGAGGGAGAGGAGGAGGAGGAGGAGGAGAAGAGGGGGAAAAAGGAGGAGAGAAGTGGGTTGACAAGCGGCAGACCCCATCGCCTTCCCGTCTGACTCCGTCTATCTCCCCGTTGCTCCCTGAGGGTTTGTCTCAGAGGATGGTGCTATGATGAATAGGCCTGTCCAGGCTAACCTAGCAGAGACCAATTAAAGAGAGAGAGAAGAAAAAGAAAATGACAAAGAGGAGGAAAGATAGAAACAAAAGCAATGAGAGAAACTGAAGCAAAGGGAGAGCGAGGCAGAGGGGCAAATGAGGAGATAGAGAGGAACGGCAGATACATTAAAACGAGGAGGTAGGAGGACCAGGGTGAAGTGGAAAGTTTAAGACAGTGCGTGCTAGGAAGGAGTACAGTTATGTGTGTGTGTGTGTATGTGTGTGTGTGTGTGTGTGAGCTGTCAGTGTTGAGGGAGACGCAGTGTGTGAGGGGCCGGTCTTCTAAGCCTTAACCTCGTCTGCGGCTGCAGGAGAGGCTTTGACAGCAGAGACACACAAACAGGACTGACCCTCGCGGAGCCTTTCCTCCTCCTCCTCTTCCTCCTCCTTCAGGGAAACCTTTCCTCCTCTCGCTCCCTGCTCCGGCTGATTGTTCTGTTAGTCCGGACTACTTTTGGCTGACCAAGTCTTTTGCCCTGTGCCAACTGAGTAGATTAAGTTTCAATGAAGTGTTTTTCTGTGGGGCAGCATTTGTTTTCATTTTCTTATATCTTGGTTTCAAGATTTGATGATTCAAGATAAATTTTATTACCCTTTTTCCCTGATATCTGTTCACACTCACAGTTTGAAATAACTCCTTATGATGCCTGATATTTTTTTAAATTGAATCACCAGAATTCTGAGGTGGATTCAATGACTGACAAATACGTTGAGAAACGCTCTGATAATGGGACAGGTGCTCAAAGCTTTGTACAAAATAATCTTGTTTAATAAATTAATGAATGTGGAGTAAATGTAAGCTTGATGCAACAGTTCCGTAACACCTAAAAAGAAAAACAGCACAAAGTTATCGAGTGATTAAAGTCTCACCCTGACTGGTCAGACTTTTTGACTTTTGCTTCTCTATCATTTCACGTTAAAGTCATTCTGTTTTTGCTGAATGGTCCAGCTCCTCTCTTCTCCTGGATTCTTCAAAGTAGTTTCACCGTGCAAAGAAACCAAAAAAAAAAAAACAAACCACACCAGCTTAAGTTTGTTATTGATTATAGATTTATTAAATACACGCAATATTAACATTTTTGACCCTACAAAGCATTTACATGGGTCAGCACTGCTGCGTTGGAAGACCTGGTGTGCTCAAATCCCACCAACTTCCTCACCTGTCGAGCTCATTTCTCCTCCTTCAAACAAGCATTTGATAAATAGCCTCGCTTTACTCTCCTCTCACACAACAGGACAACCCTCCCTCCTCCAGACGATCTCCGTCGAGCTTTTTTCCCATCTCGGAGACAATTACAAATACCCTGCTCCCCATTTATCACCAACAATTAAACAGCATGGACGCAGGCTACTTCATAAGCGGCGCGGAGACGAACGCGAGCCGGATGAAGTAGAGTCAACAGTGAGAAAGAGAGAGGAAGGTTGACAGCACAATTAAGGTTTTTAATTCTCTGCTTGAGTGGGCCAGTCCAGTCTTTATGCTAATTAGGACGCCACGGCCATGTAATAAATCTCTATGATCCAGCCTCATTTCCCTTCTGTCTCTCCGTGTCTCTCTCTCACACACACTCAGCGCCACAGAAAGTTCATCCATTACTTTTCATGGCTGCGCCCTTGGCCTGGAGTGTTAATAGTTTTGATAAAAATTGATGTTTCTTGCGAGGCTTTTAATGCCTCCCTCTCTGAGATCAGAGGGCCGCAGTTTATTGGCGCGTGCTGTTTATTGGTTGGACGAGCATCCGCCGCCTTGGCTCAACGCCTCCACCGCATGTAGTTTCGCTCCCTGTTAACTCCCTTTATTAGTGTTTTTCAGGAATGTGGTTTGCATGTCCTGCACTGTTGGACTTCACGGCGGAGACGCGCGCGCGCATTAAAAGCCCCGGCACAATGAATGCAGAACATTTCCTCTCATTCCTCTCCCCCTCTTCTTTTATCCCCTCATCTGCATTTGACGGACACGTCTAATGATAACATCTGCAGATGCCGGGCAAAACAGCACAACAATCCACAGATAATTGGGACGACACAGTTAAAGGCGAAGGGAGAGAAAGCAAGGGAGATAGATAAGTGGACGACCGCCGGCTGTTTGTTAAAGGAGCAACTAGCACATATATTTTCACCCTCATTTAGATCACGAGATCTCAAAGCCACGCGTGTTCACTTTTCTCTTCTTTAGAAAGAGTCTCAAAGCCAATTTAAACACACGGTCTGAATGGAATTCAGTTTTACGTTCATTAAATAAATGAAGGTAACGGCAGAAATGAACTGAGGTGGGTTTTCCCTCCGAGAAACGGACAGTCTCCTCCCGTATGACTGAACTCAGCCCTGCTGTGCGGCTCTTCGACCGAACATTCGTCCCCTGGTTCTGGTTTGATTCTCCTTCACTCTCCTCTGCTGGTGTCGCACTCCGTCGCTTGCGGCTCCGCTGTCAGCCATCTTGTGTCGCGTAAAGGTCAAGATGGCCACCGCCCCGACCACCAGGACCAAGTGGAGCAGGTACAGGGAGACGTGGAGACACGTCAACAGCAGAGAACAGCCGATGGAGACAACGCACCAGGGCAACGCCAGGAGGAGCAGCAGCGAGTTCCAGAGGCAGCCGAGAACCAGAGCCGGGATGGACAGCAGGACCCGGGCCATCGTGGAGACCGTCCAGGAGTACAGAGACAGCGGGGACACCAGGAGAGACGCTGCAGCCCTGCTCATCGACACTGTCTGAAAGATCCAGTTAGTGTTTAGAGCCATGAGTGAGTTTGATACCGTTTAAAAATTTGATTTGCACATCAACAGAAGATCAACTTCTTGAATCTAGACTTTACTTTGAAGTACGTGTCTTGCTGTAAAATGTCTCGTCAAATCAGACATCGGGTCTGTCTCAGAGCCGTTTTGGAGGCATCCCATGCAAGTGGAGGATTTCTAAGGCAGCTGAAAGGTTTTCGTCAGCTCAAAGTGGAAATCCTCATCAAGTCTTGGTCCTAACGACTGAGTGAGTGTCGAGGAGTAAAAGCCAGCAGTTCGGACAGGCCAGGAGTGGAGAGATTATTCATTTATTCACAAATAAAAGGATTTTAAAATCGATCCCATTCATCAGCAAGTCAGTCCGTATTGTCAAGAACAGGCGCATGTTTGTTTTCTTCTCCAGTTTAAGCTTTTGGGTCTCTACCAACACATTTCTAGCTTTAAATCTTCTATATTTTTCTTCACAATATCATTTGGTTAGTTTGGATTTGGAGCAGTACAAACGACTTACTCTCAGGAAGTTATTTTATAATCGCATCAAAGCAGCAAAGTGGTCAGCTGGACGGTTGAATGATGTACATTAAAATGTTTCACAGAGGTGAACACAGAGACATTGTTTTAATCCTTTTCAGAACAGAACTTTCACTCACTTCACTTTTCTTCTGGTCTAAATGATACAATGTATCTATAAGCGCTTTTAAAGAAGAGCCGGTTTTTTTAGGACATACTCTTGGCTTCATTGGAACGAAAAGGAAAAGTTTTCAAAAGTAAGCTCACTAAGCAGTCTTGTTATCTTACATTTCTTACTGAATTCCACTTCAAACTACAGCAACATTCATCAACTCACCTCACAGGCGCTTGCAGATAGCATGGCACTGGACATCTGAGCATTTTGAAGCCCTAGAAATTAACAAAGTAGAGAGTTACTGACAGATGAATAAAAAGAATACGTATCACATATCTGCTTCTGGAAAATAGCCGTCTTCAGGAAAAATGAACTCACAGAGAAACAGCAGCATGAGAACAATTCCCAGCACAAGCCTCATTTCTTCTGCACGCCTTCTTCACACTGCCGAACCTGAAAACAAACACAAACTGCCGCTGTAATCGGTTCAAGCGCTCACACGAGTCCTGGGCTCCGTCTGCACATTTTATTAACAGACTACCAGCAGCTTATCTGAGAATTACATTTCTACTCACCTAACACTGCGACCGAGTATGAGCCGGGCTCCTTCTCCTTCTCACACTGCTCTATATCCTGCTGGGTTTTCTAGCTTTGATGAAATAATCCTCTTGTGGTCGTTGGGCAGGACTCAGACTGTTCTAATTTTCAAACAAACATCAACAAGCAGTGAAACCACTCCAGACAACAGGAGGTCAGGAATTCTGGCGCCACCTGTTCCAGGTCAGTGATGATGACAGGGATCATTCAGTCCCTCTTTTTTTTTCTTTCAGTTTTTAAACACAGATTACAAGCAGGACTTCAGGAAGATTCTGTACAAGGAGAAATCCTGCAATGTTATCAATCTAAATAAATTAATTCATACATGTATTTCATCATGTATTGCCTTCCATCCTGTGAGGAACTTTGGAGGATTTTAGAGGAGAAAATGTGTTCGGGGGCTGAAACAAAGCAAGGAGAGTAGCGGAGGTGACACCAGCTTCAGTCCAGCTGTTGTCCGGCTCCGATCCTCCCAGCAGGACACATTATAACCAACGCAATATGAAGAGGGAGGCGTGGAGGAGGGCTTTATTAACCTGCTCAACTTCAACCTTCACCTCAGTCTTAAATGATTACCCCACCCTCCACACTCTCCAGACTCCATTAAGGTTAAACCTCTCCTCATCATCCAGTCGGCCCGCCATTACCCATCTGCCTCCCGCCGAGACACCAAGGAGAACCTGCCAGAAACAAACGCTGATCTGCCGCAGCACTGTCATGACAAATATGGTTCCTGGAGACGTTCATTGTACCGGAGAGAGAGGAGGGACGGGTTTATGTTTATTGTTTGGTTTGAAGCAGTGGGGCTTAAACCAAAATGTTTTGTCAAAATACCAACAGATATTAACTTCAACAAAATGCAGCCAGATTTAAAGTGTTAACGTGAGTTGGATCAGACGGGTGGATATTTAGCTTCAGACACTTCAGACATACTTCCACTGATCCCCAGGCAGGAAATAGGATCAAATCATTGTGAAGTGGGTCAAATGCAGGTCTATAGGATTTTGTTTTCAAAACAAAAAAAGTTTCCAGTGCAAACTCTTGTCACATATTAAACACAAATGCTTCTAGTTTTGTTTGTTTGAAAATTCATTTACCAAAATGTATATTAATTTTCTCTCCCTTCTGTAAATGAATGTCATTATGTTTTTCACAGTAGGAAGGCGTCTAGTCCGCCTGATTTCTGCATTAACAATGATTTGCTGCCACTTCACTCACGTGCAGATTCATTATCCCTGATTAGACCGAACATTCAGAATCTGCTTTCAGTTTTCATGAACTAAATCTTTGGGAAAATCACACCGTGTTTCAGACCTTTTAGCTGCAGCAATCCTTCATGTATTGCACCACATCTTCAACTCTTGAATTGTTTACTTTGTATTTAAATATTTTTTTTTAATGAGGCCTTATTCTGCATTAGTTGCTGATCATGAGTGTTGATGAAAAGCATTTTGAATTATCTCACAACACTGTCTCACAAATAAAATAAAATAAACAAATAAAAGTTATCTCAGAACTATGGAATGAAAAATCAACTCTGGAACACTGATAGTAAGTTTTCAAGATGGATGCTCTTGGATGGATGCTCAGAAACTAAACCAAACTGTTTTACCCTGTTTAGAGTGGCCGAATAAATAAAGAGAAAAAACCATGTAATGTCAACAAAGTTTAATTCATGTCAATCAGCTGTTTTTACAAGGACAGAAATTTGTTTAGCTCCCTTTAAAATCACTGAAAATAATGAAAACATAACACGACACTAACATTTAAAAAAAACTGATACACACATGTAAAACATCAGAAAGAATTGTAAACACATACAGTGACAGTAAATTAGTAATGTTCTTTAGTTTGTGCAGTAAAGATTTGTCCCCACAGGCAGGAAAATGACCAGGAAACATAAATAAGGTATTAGTGTGGCGATAATTAATACTGAGGCAAAGAAAGACGGGTAAGGTCAGAACAGTGAAGGAGACAGGAAGCTGCAGCCGTTAGATTCTCGATGTAGAGAGGATGTCCTCCACCAGGTGCTTGTAGACCCATGCGTCTCCCTTCAGCCGCTGGCGGCGCACGCCAACCACCTCCGGTCTCTGCAGCAGGCACACCTCCAGCTCGAACGCCATGGTCATCTTCCCGAAGTCTCCCCACGTCTGACACTTGACGGTGTAGCTGAACGAACGGCGGAGGAGACGGGAGCAGAATCAGCTCTATTGTCGTGCTAATGGTAAGTCAGCCAACAGCAACATGAATATAAGGTTACCCTTTCTGTGTGTAGTCGATGTTTTTCTCTGGCAGAACGGAGAGGATCTGGTTGAGGACCTGGTCTGGGTTGGTCTGACTGGTCAGAGTCACATTATATTGAGCCTAAAGGACAAAACATCCAACGTTAATTGGTGAAAATTAAACTTAAACACCATCTGCTGATTAAATATTTCTGTTTGTTCAACTCAGACATGGAGATCCAGCCTTTTACCTTAATCCGTCGCGGGCCGTGACGCGGGACTCGTTTCTTGCTCGGGGTGAGCATGTTGATCATCTTATCAAGGCCTCTCTCCAAGGACCCGAACATCTTCCCTCCTCGTTTCTTCTTCCCGCTGTCTTCTTTGACAGCCATGTCCAGAGACCTTGACCTGATGAAGTAAAGCTGCCTTCAGCACTCAATTGTATCTCCAGATATCTCGGACGTCCGGGGATTTGAAATCTTCGGGAATAAAATAACCTGCGGATGTGTGTCTGATCCCACTAACACCGTGGTCTTTTTCAATTTCCTGCTTTATGCTTACCTTCGCTCTGGACTGAAGGTCACTATTTCAATGTTTGCAGAATCCTTGGTCTCTGGGGCTCTCTTCTGATTGTGCTCTTTGGATGCACTACTGCCACCTAACACACACACACACGTGGATTAAAACAGCGGCACTGAATTTACAGTAACAATTTCATGACTATGATGCACTAATTCATTTTGACTGCAACAAAATTTTGCAACGGGTGACTGTTTCGTTCTTATTTTTGAAGATAATTTCGACTCGACTCATCTTGTTTTCGTCTGAGCTGCTCAGAAAGTTCACAAATTAAAGCCAGACAGCTTTCCTTGAGATTAGAACATCGGGAATTGGCTTCATTTGGTCAGGAGACACACTGATGGAGCGCTGAAAATTAGCAGATACACCTCCGTCTGCAGTGATCACTTTACACCGAGACGTTTCACTAATTGTCACCATTTAATGACTGGGATAGATGAATGTAACACAAACAGCAACAGCAAGTCGTGGCAGAAATGCGGTGAGTGTCGGGTTAAAAAATAATGTTACTGTATAGGCATATGTAATAATTATAGTTTCTTTTGTGAGATGATTTATTATCAGCTGATAGATTAGTTTGAATTTTAAATTCCCCAACTGTCAGGAAAGAACCAGCCGACAATGTCAAGCTTTTAAGATAAAATTAATTCATGTACTGTTAAATCAGACATTTTTAATCATTCAGTTTAAGCTGAGTGGTTAATAGGGTTTCTTCTTTTTTTTCTTTAAATGGTGCGATTAACTCCGATTAAACATTCATTAATGCGTTACATAGAAAATGTTCAGGGTTTGATACTGCTGAGTTTTTTTTTCCTACTATCCAATAGTAAAAATTATCATGATTTGTGGCCCAATAAATATGTCTGTAAACTTTTTAGCAGCTTGTGCGTGAAATAGTTCCCATAATGACGCTACTGGATGTTGAAGAGAATGATTTGACCCCTGGAAGACGTGAGAAACTGAACAAAGAAAACACAAAAACACAAAATACTGTGTCTGCGGTTTCTGAGGCCAAAGAGCTGCTCAGACGGAGAACGGCACGAGACCAGATTAACAGCGAGACGGGGCAAACAACAGCCCTTTGCTCCTGTGCGTGGGACTGGCTGGCTGTGACTTTGGAGCTTTTTGAGCACAAAGGCAAAACCAGTGTGAGTGTCACACTCACACACACACACACACACACACACACACACACACACACACACACACACACACACACACACACACACACACACACACACACACACACACACACACACACACACACACACACACACACACACACACACACACACACACACACACACACACACACACACACACACACACACACACACACACACCACACACACACACACACACACACACACACACACACACACACACACACACACACACACACACACACACACACACACCACACACACACACACACACACACACACACACACACACACACACACACACACACACACAAAAGGGAGCTAGGCTTTAGTGGCAAGAGAACACATGTCACTACAGCCCACGTGGGACAGAGAGCAAAGGAAAGAGACAGCTACACCTGTCACGGCACACGCCTAGGGACAGACGCACACACAGACCACAGCGTGCGTGTGCGTGTGTGTGTGTGTGTGTCACAGGTAGTGTGTCTGCACTGCAGAGGCTGTAAAGGAACCGGGCCGTCCCGGATTCCAAGGATTTAACCTCAAACAGGTCAGCTGCAGCGTGTTAGCCGTCTGTTGACCAAATTTATAGAGGGAACTAATGAGGCTGGACACCTGAGCAGAGGAAGCACCGTGACAAATAATTAAGACTTTAATGATTCTCTATTCATATTAGTGTCCTTCATTTATAGATAAGTGAATAGAATTAGCTTCCTGATAATAACCTCACCTTTGAGTTGACAGTGATAAGTGTGTGTTGGAGCGAATCCAAGTGTGTGTCCATTTTCGGCTGCATAATGACAGCTAAATCATAGAAATATGAGTGGCTTTGGGATAAAAACAGGCCCAATAAATGAGTTTATTACCAGAGGACAATTTACTTGCAAATGTGTGGCATGTGGATGTGGCACTTGTGATTATGAGAGCTGCATGAGACGAAGAGCGGGGAAGAGATAAATGAAAGCGGGGGGGGGGAGAACGTGGAGAGGGGCAGTTGGTTAATGCAAATCTAATCTAATAGGGACTTGCACTTCAAGCCATTGGTTGGAACAACAAACAATTACTGTATACAAATAAACTGTTGATGGCCTGCAGCTCGGCGGTGCCTGCGCCCGTCACTGTACTTGGTGGAGTCGTTGGGAAAACGCCCGTACCTTTAGGTGTGGCTGCTGAGGGCTTCGTGCCGTTTTTACCGGGTGTGGTCTGCGCTCTTTTGCTGGGCCGCTCGCTCTTTTTACTGGACGCTGGAGTTCGGGGGGGCGGCAGCAGGAAAATGTCGCCGTCTTCCTGTGACGCTGCAACGTTCTCCTTGTTCTCGCCGGCTCGCTCTTTGATTGTGGCTCTCTTCTCGTGGCGGTGTGGCGGCGTTGCCGTGCGTCCCCTCTCCGGGGTCGGGCTGGAAGCGTATTTCTTTTCCACTGCTGGAGACAGCTGCGGAAAACAAAACTACATTTAACAGCATCCAGCTTCTTATCACTCTGTCTTCATAAAGGCTTTTATATTTGAACACAAAGTCTGATCAGAACAGTTGAAATCCATTTGCCACCTTTCTAAATGATCTATGGAATCTACATCTGTAGCACCAGCTTATACATACAATGTCTTTTCTGTTGGCTCCGTCTGGCTGACCTCTGACCCCCTGAGGAGAGTACTGCGGGACAGAAGTCCACACACAGTCATCGATGTACTCTGAGCAAAAATCCAAAGAGCCCACGATGACACCGTCTTCGTCCTCGCTGAAGTGAACAGCCTCTTTAGCCTGAACACGGGAGATTTAGGAAAGACGAACAGCATCAACACAGCGATGAGAGTGGAAGGGGTGAAGAATTTGTGCAAAAAGCATCCAGCTGCCAGGAGCCCCAACCTGTAGTCTCTGTTGCACAGGAGAGCCGCAGTCCTCTGAGAAAGCCGTCTCCGGGCGCAGGCGGACAGGCTTCCCCCTCTGTTTCTTCGACAGCAGCAGCAGGTAGACGGCCGTGGTGTGATCGTACTGCCACTGTGAGAGTTAACCTTTGTCAGTGCCTGTTTACAGAAGCTAGAGCATCACAGTTGGGGGGAGTTTAAAAATTATTTAAATAAAGTACAGTGCAAATGCTTCAGGTGATGTGGAGAGTAAAAAAGCTGCAAGAGCGCTTTGAGTGCAACTGAATCAGGTCACCTGGACTTGGTCAGAGGTCGTAGAAGACGTTTCATCCATTATTCAAGTGGCTTCATCAGTTCATGCCATTTGCTTGAGTATTCTAGTAAATCGAAATATGAGCTGATCTATTCCTACGCTTCACGTCTGTCACTCACAGCTTCACATGTTAACGGGATCTGAAAGCGTCACTGAGCCACAGGCTCCATCAACATCCGGAATATTAGGATGAGCAGTGAAATCATCTTCCAAGGCAGCAGATCGATTCAGGTTGACCTGATTCAGCTGCTTTGAGAACAAATGAGGGTATGTGATACAGACATCTCGGTTCAAACGGTTATGTCTCTTCATGTAAACCCAAACTAACTCGATCATGTTGAGCTCAGGGCTCTGTGGGGACCCATTGTTCTTTACACCACTTCTGACTGAACAATGGCTCAGTGTCTGGGCTCGTTTTCCTTTGCTACAGTATTATTCCTGCTTGTATGAAATGATGGCGAAGCGGCATGATTTCACATCAGCCTTTTTACACAGTGCTACATGTAGAGGAAAAAAAAAATCTAGACACACACCTTGTTCACCAGCGCTGTGGTGCTCTGTCTGGACCGTTTCATGTTGACCGCCATCTCGGTGATACAGTCTTCATCTATATAGTCAAGCTACAACAGAAGAAGACAAAAAAAAAGAGACACACTTTTCATACAAACACTTTTTGTTTTAACAACAGGTGAGAATCAATAACATTGATAATAAAGTAATAAAGACTGATTTTGTGTCAGTGTGAACTTCTGAAATGTTGGTGACTGAATGCTGCAGTTTCTTTCTGGCACTCCATGTTGTGGATGTTTGTACCGGCTGCCTGCTGTACCACTCCACAGGACTGTTGTACTCCTTTATCACCCAGGGATGGTCGAGCAGCTGTCGGACAGTCAGACGCCGCTTGGGGTCCACCTACAGGACACAAGCAGAAACTGCAGCTCAACATAGCCCAGCACGCCAGTCCTGGTCTGAACACATCACTCCTGTGTACCATCACACTTTGACATACTAAATTAATAATAATAATAATAAAAAAAAATCTTTTACATTTTTTAAGACAGCCTTGTGTGTTAAGGAATTAAGACGCCGTTATGTTAGACAATTTTATGGCTTATTTGCAAATGAACTTTACTGTAGTTCAATAACTAATTGGGACTGAATCAAGATTCCCGAAAAATAAATAAATGCAGATAAAGTGTACATAGAAAAGTTGAAAGAGCAAACTTGATGGCTGAAAAGAATACCTGCATCATCTGGTTGAGAAGGAGAATACTACCAGGAGAGAGCCAGTGTGGGTTTTCATATTGTCCCCTCTGAAATTACAAAATCATGCATAAACACATAAGGTAACGAAGTTTGGAAAGGATATCTGAGATTTACTTGTACAATATAAACAATCCAGATGCCTGAGATCCTCGGAAAGAGAAAGTCAGAAGCAAAGTTTAGGTCCCACACTCCTCACCCACACTTTTTTTTTTTTTTTTTAAATCAGGGAGAAAGGGAAACATAAGAGGGATCTCACTGTGATCTTCCTGTAGAGGGCCATGCAGTTCTCGTCGTCGAAGGGCAGGTACCCACAGAGCAGGGCGAACAGCAGCACGCCCATGCTCCATACATCGGCCTGGAGGTTAAACACGTCACACAGCAGCGTGTCAGCCTCAGGTGGGACAGATAACATTTCACAGCTCAGCTGCATTGAGACACGCTCCAGCAAACATGATCAGGACGCTCTGAAGAAGCTGAGCTGATGTGAAAGCTAGTAAAAAAATATAATCTGCAAACGTTATTGTTTGAATTGATCTCAAACGTAAAACCTCACAACAGAGGATTTCACACCTCCGAGCCGATGTACGCTTTGCCCTGGATGAGTTCGGGGGCGGCATAAGCAGGACTCCCACAGCACGTCATCAGCTCATAACCCAAACCTCCCTGCAAGAGACAAGGCAAAAAAATGAAAGTTTAGTTTCCTGAAATTATTCGTGAAATGTCGACAATGTGCTGTTTATAGGCAGATGCCCCAAATAAGAGTTTGACAGAGAACACAACATTCAAACAATGATTATAAGAAGTCATCTACAGCTGGAAACAGATACTGTGGCGCCTTTATTGAATTGTCTTTTATGAACATCTTACTAACATTTGGAGGTTTAACAGCCTTTATAAAGTCAAAGGACAAGAGTTAAGATCATTAGATTTCAGTGCTAAAAGCCTGAATTATTTCTATTTCCTATAACTCTGTAAGTTCTTGATACAATGAAAACTGTGATGCAAATGAGGGAATTCACCTTTGGTCTGGCACACAATCCAAAGTCTATAAGCTTCAAATTATGGTCTTCATCAATCAGCAAGTTCTCCTGAAATTAAAAAACACAAACATTGCAAAATACTACAACCATTCTAAGAAATCACATGCAATTCAACTGAGACTTTATGAACTTGTACACAAGTGTCAAGATCGTTTTTACCGGTTTCAGGTCCCTGTGTGCGTATCCTTGGCTGTGAACGTAAGCCATCGCAGACACAATCTGCCTGAAGAAGACCCTGGTCTCCTCCTCCGTCAGACGGTCCTTTGCTATGATGTAGTCAAACAGCTCCCCACCGGGGCAGTACTGACAGACACGAAAAGACAAAGGAGAAAGAGAAGGTAAAGAAAAGAAACCAAACTTAATGATATGTGCTCTTCCCTCCCTGTGAACTTACCTCCAGCACCATGAATATCTGGGTGGACGTCTCTATGACTTGATACAGTCGACAGATGTGTTGATGACTCAAGTTTTTCATGGCTTCGATCTCCACTTTCACACGAGGCAAGTCATCCTGGGGCAAGTAAGATGGATATGAACATATATTGGTGGATAATCGAGTGAGAAGGAATGGTAATCTTTCATATCCTTATAACACCATCGGCTACTCTCACACCTGTATACATTCATATACACAAACAACAGTTTAAGTACACAAATTACCGAACATTTTTCGAACTCTGAAAACAACTTATTTGCCTGACTTGATTAAAAAAAAAAACTCAAAAGAAATCCTCCATCCATCTTATATAGCACTTTATCCAATTTGGGTTACAGGAAAAAACGCCAGCAAACAGTGGCGAAAACATTTTACACCATGTAAACCAAGTTGCGAATCCATCATAGGGGAAACAGAGAGAAAGACAATCGCACACTCAAATTCACACCTACAGGCAATTCAAGGTCTCCAAGTAATCTCAAACAAATGTTTTGGCCTTTGGGAGGAAACCTGAGTAACCTGGGAAAACCCACAATCAAGGAGAACATGATAATTGGCTCCAGATGTGATGCATAAACAGCTGCAAATGTGTAAGTAAAATCAAGTGTATTCCATTCATTAAACCTTCAAGCATACTCAACCTTTTATCTATTATCTTTTTAAATACTTACGTTTATAAGGCAAAATGCCTAAAGGAGATCTTTTTCAAGACTGAATTCTTTTGAATTTTTTTTAAGGATCATTTATGGCAGAAACTGAGGACTTCACCAGCTGACATTTGCATAAAGGGAAGGTTACACTCTTAAGAGACAAATCACCAGTTTATCAAAGGAGAAACTAACCTCACTAACCTCAAAGAGAGAGAAGGACACACAATGACAGACACCCATTAAGCAAAAAGGGGCAACCACTTATCCCACCAAACACGTTTCTGATTTTGCAAGCAAGCCTGACTGCTCAAAACCCATTCATGCACAGGTACAGGTGGCAAACTCCAGACTGAAAGGTCACAGCTACGAGCCTTGAGGTAGTGAGGCGACTGTGCTGTTACTGCACAAACAACTCAAATCCTTTGGTCATGCTAATCTGTGAATTTCTCAATGAAGGGTCCTCAAGTTTCTAAAAGAAGAATGGAATGTATGGGCTTTCATTTCTGGCTTCTTTCTTGTGAAACCAGTATCCAGTGTCGAAGGGGGTGGTGGTGGTGGAAGTGTTGTTTGACACCGACAATATTTTGAAATACAAGCTTAAAATTCCCCGATTTGATAACATTTGTTCGTGCTGGCTTAGGTCACACTTGACCATTTTTGAATTATGATGAAGTAAACCAGTGCATAAACTGACTTTCAACATGAAAACTGATTGGCTGGAGCTTGTGGGTAACAGTGTGGCTGCAACAACAAGACATGTAACTGAAGACCTAATGTCTGGCTGGGATGATGGATTCACATTTCCCCAGGTTGAGACAAACACGCTGTCATTGTGAACTCACCCCGAGGTCTTTCTTATTCATGATTTTGATGGCAACCTTCTCTCCTGTCAGGATATGTCGACCCAGCTTCACTTTAGCAAAGCCACCTGTGAAAACACGGACAGTGGTCGGACTCGGAACAGAGACCCGGTTTGACAGCACAGAGACCCGGTCCGGGTCTGTAACATGCACCTTACCGGAGCCGATGGTCCCATAAACTTCATAGTATTTGTGGAGCTCGTCGGCTCCGCGCTGCTCCGTCCTTTCCACAGGCATCCCTCTCTTTGTCAACCTCCCTGCGGACAGAGAGCACATTTCCACGTCGGTGAAAGCGATAACTAAACCACTTTATGCTGAACGGATGCAAAAATACACGTGATAAAAGCCGCCGATTCTGCCGCAGGAGACATTGATGGAGCTTTTTTTTTTATACAAGACAACGGACATTATTTACCTGGATTTAAAAAGAAGGCAGACGGAGACGACGCCGAATAAAAACAGAGGAAGCTTTTCCACCTCGGGGGTTTTGAGGTTTTTGGTCGAAGTTTGAATTTCGCTCGTTGTTTTCTACATCCGGTTTGTGCCTCGCGCCCCTCCTGGTGGCGGAAGGAGGTACTGCAGCTCAACGCTGTCCGCTGCTGATAAAGCTTCAACATTCATCCCAACACTGGTCACATTTTTAAAATGGTCACGGAAACTTTTGCAAAACACAATTCATCAGTGAACAGACTGGTTTCTAAGGTCGATCATTAGTGATCCACTCATCAATCCATTCTCCAGTCAATGAAAGAACTACACAGTTTCAAACAAGGACAACTGGATTCAAGAACAGTTTGTCTCCAATAGCAGTCACCATGCTCAACACAGAAAAACACAGCTGATGGCCGATAAGTATATCCTAATTCCCTGTTTTCCTGTTGTTTATTTATTTTACTCTAAAGTTACCTTCATTATTTTGAAAGCCATAGTTGAAATAACATTATTATTATTATTATTATTATTATTATTATTATTATTATTATTATTATTATTATTATTATTATTATTATTATTATTATTATTATAAGGGATTAGTGCAATGACAGAATGCATGCTTGACTGAGTGATGTGCATGCTTTTTTTGTACTTTTTAAGATTTTAGTAGATTTTGTATATACTTTGCAAATTGGATAAGACTTTAAATTTTGTACTTGCTACAATTACAATAAAGGCATTCTATTGTCTATTTTCTCTGCATGTGGGAACAGTCGAAACCGCTTCCCAAACAGTCTGCATTCAAATACTGGCCTCTATATTTTCTCCCTGTGTGTGTGTGTGTGTGTGTGTGTGTGTGTGTGTGTGTGTGTGTGTTCTTGTATTTCTATCCTTGTCGGGGCCAAATGTCCCCACAAGGATAGCAAAACGTGGAACGACGTGCCTTGTGGGGACCTTTTTCCGGTCCTAAGTAGGAGAAACAGTGTTTTCTTGACCATGTTGTTGTTACTGAAAAAAGTAAAAGTGCAAAAACATTTCTTTAGGGTTAGGCTTTGTTGTGGTGTGGGTTAGGGTTAGGGTAAGGGTCAGGGTTAGGGGCTAGACATGAATGGGAGTCAATGGACGGTCCCCACAAGGATAGAAATACAAGACTGTGCGTGTCTGTGTGTGTGTGTGTGTGTGTGTGTGTGCTACCTCAGCATCCTCCTTGAGTTCAAAGACTCAAAGTTGAATTGTTAACTTTAAATTGCCCGTGGGTTTCATGCTAAGTGTGTGGGACTGTGTCTTACTTTAGTTGAAAACCTGTTTAGGGTGTACAATGTTCTCTACCTGATGTTGGCTTGAATAGGCAGTAGTGCATTGTCAAAATAATCTAGATACAGTGGGTATAGCAGATCGATGGATATAGAATAGAATAGAATAGAATAAAACAAGTTGATAACAAGTACTATAGCTAATTACTGATAAAAAAAGTTATTAATAGGCTTGGGTGCCCTGGGGAAGTCAGTGGTCTACCACAGAACTGATAACACATATGAAGTGGATGGACGGTCGCACCTTTCTGAAAGGCAGTGGTTACTGAACAATTCACCTGCTGACATACTTTCATGTCCATTCAAAGGCATCCGCGGCCCGTGTGATGAAAAGCATCCCACGTGTTGCAGAGCATTAAATGTCCTGCTTGACCCTGTTGGTATGTGGATGCCATCGCTGACCGGAGACATATATTTATGGTGTCAGGAGGTCTGCGTGTCTTCAGCTGCAGAAATCTCAAGTCTGTAATTAGGAGAAGGTGAGAGGTGAGCTGAGAGAACTGTGTTCACAAACCCCTCTTCCTTTCATTTGTGATTTGCCATGCAACCACTCTTACTATATATCACTTACATCTTGAATTACAGTCTTTATTAGCTGTTTTCCTATATTAAACGCATGGAAGAGGACTCTATAAATCACAGACAGACCAAATCCAAATGGAAGAACATCATGAGATATTCCATTCTTTTCTCCCAGACAATATGAAAATATAACATCGTGACCTTGAACCAGCTCGGACAGACAGCTGTGACAGACCGTCAGTGATAGTTTGGTGCTCGTCAGGTGTTTGTGTGGCTGTTAGGACAGGAGTCAGTCTAACTGGTGGTTAGGGGACGTCCAGGTGTCGGCAGGATGACAGAACCCCTCATTTGGTTTTGGAGGCAGCTGGCTCGGACACGGCAGAGAGACATCAAACAACCTACAACTGGGAAAAAAAGGAGAGTGAGTGTAAGTGTGTGGAGAGAGAGGAGAGCGAAAAGGAGGAGTTCAGGGAGGTCGAGAAGACAGAAAATTGAAAACCCATTAAGGATTTCAAGGGAGAGAAATATTGATTTCAGATTTGATGTAAATCTCAGTTGACTTCATTATTTATTTTCAATGTTTTTTTCATTATTTGGTTTTTGTGTCTGTGTTTAGTTGTGGGAAGAACGAGCAATCACACGCAGGCTCACACTGAGAAAAAATATTAGAAAGAAACACTGAGAGAGGCCTCCTCTAAACTGTTTCATATGTTTTATTCTCTGGAAACTGAAAGACAAATCAGAATGGTCACCAGATTTGTCTTAACAACAAATCCGTTGGTAAACTCTCCATTATTCCTAGATCTGTAGCAGATCACACAGTTTTTTGACAAATCCACTGTAACATATTGAAAGCCACTGCGTGTTACCATCCTCTGGGTTTAGTAAATTTAACACACTAGAGTTGAGCTGTTGGTAATGAATAAAAATATCAAACAAAACCCATTTATCCTGTGTTAATGGAGACAGCTGGCTCCATCAGCATTGCAGCCGTCATTGGGAACGATCCAAGAGTATGAAACAGCCGATAAGTGTTTGTGAGAAGACATACCATGCTTTCAGGTATCTCTTTAACAAACTCTGCCGTATACTTAACAGCGTCTGTTTTGGACAGATTCCCTCTGAACTCTGTCACAAACCCAGAGGAACCCAGAATGCCTGGGTCCTAACTTGGTGGCTAATGAGTGTTTTCAGCAGGACGCGCACATCCTATAGCTGGCCAGGTGCCAGGGGGGTGAAGAAAACATGAAAAGGAGCATGTGTAGTTAATATGATGCTTGCAGTCCACGTAAACAGATTATGCTGTCCAGTGTCTGAAGCCAAACAGAACAAAACTTGGACCTCCATCAAAGAGATGTGAAGACAAAGGGAATATTGATATTTCCAGACTGCACAGACCATTCCTGGATTCATCCATCTGTTCTTTTTTTTTTTTTTTTTTTTTTTGTCAGATTACTGGCATTGCATCGTAACATTTTCCTCAGTCACAGGTAACAAAACAAAAAGAACCAAAGACCTTCCGTCTTCTACACTGCAGCTGTACACACTGTCAGATCACCTCAGGGCAAACACACAGACAGACTTACACACAGACATGATTTAGGCAATTAATGTAATCAATTACCATAAACAAGTCATTGGACCGTGGGAGAAAACAAAAAAACAGAACAAAAGGAGGATCACTGTTAAACCACTGTTAAACCCACAACCGTCTTGCTTTGAAGCGAGAGTGTTCAGAATAGATTTTATAATACTCAGTGGCAGTGTTGCTGTTGTGTTGATCGGTTTATGCTGTGGTTTTTGTCACTCTGTACAAACACAAAACAAGAAGGAAAAATGCAATGTTCACACTGTGACCTTATGTTTTAAGTTAGACCCAATAAGAACAATGGTGAGATACAGAACCAGGCGAGCGATCACAGCAAAAAGACCAGTGTTGAATTAACTCTCTCAGAGTTGATTTTAACACTTTTTCAGGGTTTATATAGCTCCACACTCTCCAGAGTTAAAATAACACTTTCAAAATAGTTAAACATTTAACACTATGCCAGAGTTCATCCTTTAACTCATAAAACAGTGTCAAAGTAACACTGAGAGATTTGACAAATAACACTGCTCTGAGTTTCTTTTCACAATTCAGGTAGTGTTAGTTTAACTCATTTACAATTTTAATTAGCAGACGCTTTTGTCCAAAGCAACATACAACAGTGAGGGCAATTCAGGGTTCAGTGTCTTCCCCAAGGACACTTCGACATGCAGACAGTGGAAGACAGGAATCGAACTCACAATATCCAGATTGTGGGACGACTGCTCTCCCCACTGCAACACCACCGCCCCTTAAAGTTCAGCAGTCTATGTGAATTGTCATTTCCCTCCAACAGGAAGAAGTGAAATGCAAGGGCGGGGCTAAGTTACATCTCTGCAGCGTTAAACCAACTCAGTTCTTGATCAACTCTGTCAAATAACTCCGACACTTAAAGATGTTTAAATCAGAATGTGTTAAAATCCCACTTTGAGAGTTGAAATTAACTCTGGAATGTTTAACCCTGAAATTTCAACACTCCAATTTTTGCTGTGATGTTAGCGATGTTTACGAGGGTGAAACGCTCCTCTTCCCAGAAATGAAACTTTCAGCCAAGGTCATATGGCCTATTGGACACATATGCTTTTTAGATTTCGCACAGTCATTTTATGTCTTTGCAGTAAAATGCCCCAAACTTTGCAAATGGGGCCTGTGAGAGTGTGTGGCTGTAGATTCTTGACTTCCGTCCAGTGAATTTACAGTAATTTCTGATCGGCTGGTTCCCTAAAATGGTGCGGTGGTACACTGAGTCACACAAACGTCGCCCCTCTGAGCGCGAGTCATTGATGAAGAAAAGCTGAGTCACACTGGAGCACTATGGAATTCTACATGCTTGTTTTTATTGCACGCAAGTGAAGCATTGCTACTGACAGACAGTAGTATTTTATCATAGTTTTCCTCCACCAATTTTCTCCTCCATTTAGGGGTAAAACAAAGAATAAAGTGAAACAACATTAAAAGAATTGGGAGTCTAGACATAGCGTCATGATAAGGAGAGAAATTGGTTTTGTGCATGTTTTAAAACACACACACACACACACACACAAACACACACACAACAGGCTTTGACATAACTGAACGGTGTGATGTGGGTGTAATATTTGCCTTGAAATGATGTTTGAAAATAAAATATAAATGCACTTCACTTTTTCACTTTCTCTCAACATTTGTCTTTATCTCCTCTCAAAGATGGTCCTTTTCCCCCTCCCACCCTGCAGGCCAACCCCACCTCACACAAAATACTCCCCTTACTAAGCATGTGTGTGCGTGCGTGTGTGCGTGTGTGCGTGTGTGTGTGTCTTTCTGATTGTCCTCCTCCCTCAGTCCCTCCATGGCTGGATCGTGGCAGCAGCAGCAGCTTCGCTCCCCGTTTCAGGGTGGAGCCCTGATTTTCTTTTACCTTGCTTCCCTTCTGTTCCCGACCTCAGGTGCTCTTATTTGGGAAACCAAACTCAACTCTCCTTCCAAGGTAAGATTGCAACGGGACTGTTAGGGGACTGAAATGCTTGAAAACATAAAATCCATACCTTTATAACCTCCCCCATTTTTTGGAGGGATTGTTTTTTTTATGAGGACTTCTGAAAATCTTTAAAAATTAAGGAGTTTCTTCACTGCAGCACATACCACAAGTTTGTTTTAGATTATCTGTCATCTTTGCCAGTCAGAGCAAAAAATCATTAGCAGATCATGTTGTATCGGACTGGAAAATAAAGTACGATGAAGGATGAGCATTTAGTGAAGCAAGACCCGAAAACAACAAAGAGACGAACTGGTTGTAAAATGAAGATACATGCCAGGGAGAAGGGGAGACAAGAACCAGAGAGATTCCTCAACTCAAACCAACTGTTGGACTCAGAGGTCGATGGGATTTCCAACAAAAAGGAGGGAGAGTAAAACTGCAGGGAGGGATGGATGAGTGAAATTCAGAGAAAAAGCAGCAGTGTGATCCAACAGTGATGCTGTGAAACCAGGCTAAATGAGATTAAGCAGAGATTGCTTGAACTCTGCTCCCACACAAGTAGTCACACACAGGGCGTGAGGGTGACGCTTGGTGTGCATTAACGAATGTGTGACTGTGTGTGTTGGCAGGGATTTGAGGTGGTGAAGGGGAATTTCTCTCGGACGTTCCTTCGTGTTGGCTACCATAAGATTGTAGAGATTCCAGCAGGAGCATGCAACATCAGCATCCAGGAGACCATAAAGAGCAGGAATTATTTGGGTACACACACACGCACACACACAGAAACCTAACCGGAATGCAAATAGCAGGGGTGATAAATGAATAGTGAACTTTCCAGCTCTGCAGACCCGAAGCAGCACCTCAATCATCAACGGGAACTGGGTGATCGACCGGCCTGGCTTCTACACGGCTCTGGGAACACAGCTGACGTACCGTCGACCCAACGAGATCCGCTCCCGCGGCGGGGAATCCATCACTGCTCCCGGGCCCCTCACTGAGGACCTGCATGTTTATGTGAGACTCCATCAACACACACACTCACACACACACCGGGGACCTTGCACTAGCATGAGATTCTTACACAAGTACACACATAAACAACTTTTTACTTTTGAGAGTCGTCATTTCCTTCTCTGCTTTCTTTGCCTCAGCTGATCTATCAGCAACCAGGTCCCAGTGTCTACTATGAGTATAGTGTGCCTTCCAACACCCTCCCCACTCCTGAGGCAGACACACCGCCCCATGTTCTTTCCCTGGGTGAGTAAATTCACTCGAATGCATGACAACATAAACCGTATTTGAGTACCCTTCAAAATCTACAGTGACATTGTCTCATATTGAAATCCCGACTTTCCATCAGGGAGTGTAATGTGTAGCAGATGCTGCTGTTTCTGTCTCTGCACAAACACAACACAGAGCGCATGTGTCTGTTAAGTTTATAGTTAACTGAAAGGTGATTATAACAGTATGAATAATCTTTATCAAAACTGGGTTTCTTGAAATTTTAGCAGAATACTGATGACAAATGATTAGGCAGACAGCCAGACTTCATTCTGGTCACAATCTGAAACAATAATCAGCCACAAGGGTCAGATTTGATTTCATTACCTAATATTTACCTTTCATTAAGGAAATAGCTTGATTTTTCTGTCAGCAGATACTGACAGCTAATTCCCCAATTTCATGACATCTCTTACACTCTGTCCCACCCAGATACACTGAAGACACTGCTCAGTACCGAGGGGTTTCATTGTTTATACAACCAGGAAGTTAAAAAAAAAGAATGGTAACACTTTACTTTAAGCACCCGGTATAACACATTATAAGTGGTTATACACACTCATAAATGATCACGATGCTTTATAACCCACTATACAGCATAGGATTAGGATTAGGGTTAGGGTTAGGGTTCGGTCCTGTCATTGTGATCATTTATGAGTGTTTATAACTATAGCTGCACATGCTGTAATGGCATTATAATGCTTTATAAATGTACTTATAATGTGTTATACAGGGGGGCTTCAAATAAAGTGTTACCAAAAGCATTCACAAGTAGTGGTCAACCAACAACTTTAAAGTGTCACTGTTGATTAAACTTAACAGAATGTTTTCCACTGTTTGCTTAAAGCCTCAACTGAAATCAAATACGAGGGAATCTCATATGCTGAGCTGTAAATATTAACATCAAAATGATTTGTTAATGATTTTCTTCTCCACCTCACAAACTTCACTGCCTCATAGCTGAGACTGTAGACCAGTCGTCCCGGGAAGAGGGAGGAGGACACGATGAAATTAGCAACAATTTTATCATCAAGGAGAAACCCCATCCCAACCGAGTCTCGCCGGACCCCGACGGGAACTTTGTACCTCAGCCCACCTACGTCTGGACGAAAGGCGGCCACACAGAGTGCAGCACCACCTGTGGGAGAGGTGAGTCAGTGCTTAAAAAAAGTACTAAAACTACAGCATATTTATATACTTTTTCAGTGAAGGGCATTCAGTGGGCAACACATCTTTTATTGAAATCAAAATGTGCAAACATTTCATGAATTTTTGAATGAGCTATGCTTACATATAGCAGGTTTTTGTGGCATCTCATCATCTACTACCAGCCAGCCAACAAAAAAGAAAAATAACACTCATTGCCAAGTTAATCATCAGAATGTAGTAGCTAAAAATAAAGAAATACCCCACACCTATGAAATAAAAAAGATTTCATGCAAAATGACAATCATTAAAAAATGCTTTGTTGTCTGCCTATATGTATGAACAAAGTTTATGTTTCTTGGATTCTTAGGCAAACACAGTGAGTGGGAAGCCATGTGGACCCATGATTTGTGTGTGTGTATGTGTGTGTATATGTGTGTGTGTACATGTGCACACACTTGCCAGGCAAGCGTCAAGTGCTCTGGGAGTGTGTTGAAAAGGATTCCCAGACGACTGTTCTTGCTGACCTTTGCGACCCGACCACTGAGCCAACATATCAAGAGGAAGACTGTAACATCCAGCCCTGCCCCGCATAGTGAGCAGTGTACACACACACACACACACACACACACACACACACACACACACACACACACACACACACATCACCGTACTATAAGTGGTGACACATACATAGAAACGTAGACGACGTAGATTGTATTAGTTCCACATGGCGCTGTGACTCTGGGGTGAAGCCTGATCACTCACACACATTCCAGCCGTTAGTCGGTCACCAGTCACAGTCAGTCACTGCGACTCGCTTTGGTGTGGCTTTGGTTTACATGTCCTGTGGTAAATACCGCTCACCAGTCCCACTGTCAGTGCAGCGAGGCATTAGTAGTATTTCTTATTGCTGATCTGTCAAACATTTTGCCCACAGTGTCAGTGATCTGTTCACTTTAAGATGGGAATAAAACACCAGCAGGAACAGAAGGTTGGAAAAAAAACTCGACCTCCAATAGTAGAAGGAAAGTCAGCTGAACTATTTCAACACAACTTGGCCTATCGGAGTGAGCTGACTGCACAGACCTAAAGGTCAAAAGCAAAAACACAGATCTCAGACATGCTCAGTTTGATGAAAACTGGCTCTCTGCGCTCTGATTGGCAGCTGGGACGTCGGGGAGTGGTCGGAGTGCAGTCGGAGGTGCGGGCCCGGCACTCAGCATCGTCAGGTCATCTGCCGCCAGGTCACTCGTGTGGATGTCAACGGGACTGAAACTTCGGTGACGGTCACTCCCGAGCTGTGCGGGTCTTACGACATGCCAGAGACCAAGTCTGTGTGCCAGCTGAAGATCTGCAGTCAGTGGGAGATACGATCTGAGTGGAGTCCTGTAAGTTATAACAGCAAAGAGAAGTGAAATTGTCTTCGCATATTTGATAGGCCCTCCCAACTAAGTCAACATGTGAAACCACAATAACTCCGATTTGGCACTGCTTTCAGAAACACTTTCTGACCATCTCAGGGTAATTTTGTTCTTGATTTAGTCATTTCTGTTCACTTCCTTACAGATTACTGTTAGTTCTGGGGTTTTCCTAGATTACCTAACAGAAAAGAGTACTGAAACTTTGCTTTACAAAGCTACTCTGAACAGCTACTGTTTCATTATTGAAATTATTCAAGTAAAGGCAGTGTAGTTGAAATGCCCAAGAGAGAAAAAAGAAATTCGGGACATTTTCTTTTGACAAAAAAAGTTTGATTATTGATTTAAATTGTGGGAGTCACAAGTTATGATTTTGAAAGTATCACAGTGGATAACATGGTGTGAATTTTTCTTCACTAAGAGTAAGATTAAGTACTGTATTCACAAAGATTAATTACGGCACTATAATTTGAGAGTTAATGATGTTCTTTAGTCACAGATTTTGTGCTCAGGCCACAGGGCCTTTTCAAAAAGACCAGTTTGCTTGTTTCATTTTGACATGTGCTTTGCATCAGAGTCTTCAGCAGAAGCCAACCGTGACTTTTGCATCCAGAATTTGATGATATTTTGTAGAATTTGATCTCTGTGATGTTCCTTTTTCCACATAAAACCAAAGCATAATATTTTTACACTGACAGCTGAGTGAAGAATGTGTACTTCAGCCGTTTCAATGCTACAGTCGTTCAAAAAGAGGCGCTGCGTTCAATTAAATTCTAAAGTGTAACAAACTAATTAGTTTCTATCTTCCTGCCGTCACACCTCTCTGTCTCTGTTGTTCGTCTGCAGTGTTCGGTGCCGTGTGGCGTTGGCCAGCGCAGCAGGGAGGTGGTGTGTGTGAGCAACCAGGGCGATGTCGAAGACGACCAGGAGTGTAACATGAAACTCAAGCCAGACACACTGCACAACTGTGACATGGGGGTGTGTGCACGCAGCTGGTTCACCTCCCTCTGGAGCCAGCGGGTAACAACACAACTCAACTCATCTTTGCTTGTGTGTGTGTGTGTGTGTGTGTGTGTGTGTGTGACATATTAAGGTTACATTAGAAGGCATTCTAAAGAGCACGGTGATATGTGTGTGTGTTCATCAGTGCTCTGCAGAGTGTGGCAAAGGGAATCGAACCAGGGTGGCCGTATGCCTGATGGACCACGCCACTGACCTCCCGCTGGACAGCTGTGAAGGCGAGCGCCCAGCAGAGGTGGCATCGTGCGACTCGGGGCCCTGTCTGAATCGGCTGGAGTGGTACACAGGACCTTGGGGACAGGTAGTTCACACACATTCATACACACTGATCAGTGTGAAGCCGCACTCACAGGTGTGTGTCACTCCAGTGTTCTGCAGAGTGCGGTAACGGCACACAGACTCGCAGTTTGGCCTGCATTTTCAACAACAACGGTCGAGTGGAGGCTGTGGAGCCGGCAAAATGTTCCGGCCTCGCTCAGCCAGTCACAGCTCGGCCCTGCAGACTGAAGCCGTGCGGCGTCCAGTGGTACGTCACCGAGTGGAGCGCGGTGAGTGTCTTCTCCAACAGAACGGAGCCTTTCGGTCCAGCTCTGCGGCGTCGCAATATTAATACTGATATGTCAGTGTCAAAATGAATGTTTTGCTTTTTTTTTTTTTTTGGTTTGTTTCTTTTTACTAGAAATGTCATTAGAGACGTTACGTCATGTTGCGGTGTCCACTGTCAGCCTCCAGTGTAATAACTCTCCTCCTCCACCTCAGTGCTCTCGCTCCTGCCACGGCGGCTTCCGTGTGCGTGAGGTACGCTGTCTTACTGACGCCATTGTGCCCAGCGACCAGTGTGACCCTGACCTGATCCCGGAGAGTCGACAGGAATGCAACACGCAACCGTGTTTAGCTGAAATAAGTAAGTCTGTCTGCCCAGAGCGTTGCACAATGTGTCGTCACTATATGAAGATCAGGAACACAGCAGTTTGATAATCCTGACGTGGCAAAGACATTCATCTGGACCTGTTCAAGACACTGAAAAGATCATAGTAAAATAATATTCATTATGTTGTACCTTTGGACACTTATTCTAGTATTTTTTTAGTCTATAGTTTTACTTTTACTTTAGTGCAATTTATACTTTGCTCCTCATTTCTTCATTAGCCAATATTGACGATGAGTACAACTGAAACTAATGGTGAAATCTCTAGGTCTGTACGTTTAATGCCAGTATGTTTATTCTTTTAACAGAAAAGATTCTTATTGCCAACAGCATTTATAGTTGTTCTCAACTGATTTTTTAAAAATTATATTTTATGGTTGTCTTGTAAATGTGTTTTTGTTGAAGTGAATCAAACCACACACTGAAAACACAATAAACAAGTTTAAAAGTAATATTCAGGGTACTTGATGAAAACAGTAGTTTGTACTTTTAATTGACAGAACTTTTGCATGTAATTCCAGAAATGCAGCAGTGGTTTTAAGTCTTCTTTCATTTGTTGTTTTTTAATAATCAACATATTACCACCGCATCTGTGATGTGATTGTAAAGGAAAGATATATTAAAGGTGCTGTAGGCAGGATTTTGCTAGTCAATGCTAATTTTTCTGTGTTTTCTTTGGATTAAATGTTAGAGTATCCATTGATAATCCTTTAGGAATGTAGCATAATTGCACTACCGCGAGGGCGCAGCGTTTCCATCTGTCTCTGTTCTGAGCTGAAAAGGAATCTCGACAGCTCCAGGTATCTTTGACCAATCAGAAGAGCCCCTGAGGCTCTAACCGTGATTGGTCGAGGGGCGTTCGTCACACATTCTTGTGGGAGGGGCTTAACTTGCCTAAGGGCGGGATGTCAGAGAAAACAGGACAGGATTGGCTGTGCTGGGTTTCAAATCGCCATCTTAGATGGGTCAAATCGCCATCTTGCTTAGTCTTGCTTAGGTAACCCTAAGCAAGATGGCGGAGATGCCGAATCCTGCCTACAGCACCTTTAACATCATAAAGGAGAAGAGTTAATGTGTGTTTAATAGTCTTCTCGCATTCAAGAACTTTTGAACAGCTCATCATTGATGATTCGGATTTCAACCTTTCAGATGACAAACTGAAATGAAAACTTAGAATTGGAAATGAAAGTTGAGTGAGGGCTTTGTCAGGAGGAGGAATCGCTGTGTTGAAATTTTCTGTTCTCCAAACATGTGCAGACACAGGTCCTGACTAAGATCATTTTAAAAACATATTCAAAAGAACAGCATTTCAATTGAGTCCAGATGAAAGATTAAATCAAGCTCTGTTCTCTGTCGTTCCCCTGTGTCTGTAGATCTTTCCTGCAGCGACCAGTATCATAACTGCCTGGTGGTGGTTCAGGCCCGACTCTGCATTTACCCCTACTACAGAGGCGTGTGCTGCGCCGCCTGCTCTCGCGCCCAGAAGACATACCCCAACTCATTCCAGACGAATCACATTCGCAGGTGATGCTGCCCAAGATGAAGATGAAATCCACAGTTTGGAGGATTCCTCTGTATGGAAATGTAAACTATCCTTTAAACTTCAGTCATCAGTAGATCATAGAACAGGTGACACACACTCTTTTATGGAAACGTATCTTTGAAACCAGAACTCCTGCTTTTCTATTGTGTCTTAATTGTGTTTTTCATGCTCAGTTTAGTTCTTTTGTTCCTAATTTAACTTTAAACTCGAATGGCAATGATGGATGCTGTACCTGTATATTTATTCTTAATAAATACTGACAACCTCTTGTATTTAGTATCTTTTTTCTGTGCTGTGAGAGATGACTTGTCAGTTGGTTGAAAAATTCCTAAAGGTCAGACATAAACACGAGCTTGCTTTCAGATGTGGGCTTTCACCATCTGGGATATGCAGAGCCTCAAGTCATCATTTATGAGTTCAGCTCACATTTTTAACAACGGATGAATAGAACTCATTAAAAAAGCTCCGGTCTTGAAGCGCCTTTCACAGCAATGACCAGCTGGAGGAGGCAGATCGAGACGGGTCAGGACCTCCTGGACGAAGCTGAGGGACACAACCTTTGTGAGATTCACTGGCAGAAGTGACTGTGCAGAAAAACGTATGCTTGATGCATCAGTAACATCCTAAATTGTAGAACTTTTATAACTATATTTGAAGCTGTTTATGACAAACATCTAATGTACTGCAAGTAATGGTGACTATGTTGAACAGTAGCACGGTTTTCAGCTTGGGGTCTGCAGACTTTCATGCATTTATTATTAGAAGTATCAACTATCCAAACACCTCCCGATATGTGTGCAGGATTTTTTTCTGGGTGCAAAAACCCCCCTAAAAAAAAATCCACCCATTTCAAAGACGGAGTTTGTGTTTATACGACGCTGGCAGTAACCAGTGAGGCTTAGGGTAGTCTGACAGTGGTTAAAGACCATCGCATCCCTTCCGAACACATTGATTGGTTTGAAACCATTGATATAAATACTTTATTACTCCGACGGTGCATTATTAAAACTGTGGTAACAGAGCAAGCATTGATTATCCTCCCCCGGTAATTCTTTTAAACTGTTGTCAGCAGTAGCACGCCGTCACATTTCTGCAATGATGCCAGAAGACAGGGTAAGGAAAACCGCAAACTTGATAACTGGCCACCTTCAGTCTTGTGGATGAGGTAATGTTGACCGCGTTGAGAAAGGCAGTAGTTATGTAGTGGTTTGTGTAAACTGCATATTCTCATCCTCCATGTTTTCCACCAGCAGCGCTGCATTGAGTCAAGAAGAGATCAAATGAGTTCTGGATTCATTCAAGATAGTAAGACCATTGCTTTAATGGGACAGCTGGGCTGACAGCATGTAAAAGGCCATATTTCAATCACATGAACTTAAAGCACATAAAAGAACAGATGAACACCAAGAACAAATGCACATGGCATTCTTAGTTTCTTTCAAAACCAATTAAAAGTAGCACAGGGACCAAAACTCTCACATACTCTCCTCTTCTTTCGTAGCTATACATGATCATTAGTAATGTTCCCGAGGTGCTGCGGAGTCGTTCTGTGTCCGTGGAAGCAAGGCTGCACTGGTAGGTCCATGCTAGTAGGCTGCTGAGGACGTGTGACAGGAGAAGTATCGATAGGTGAGCCTGGGCCTTTGGCATTGAGGGATTGGAGGGTCCACATTCACCAAAACAAAAAACAAAAAAAAAAAAAATCCATATACGACTAAATTGCTCGGACACCATTACCCCAAAAACATTCAAGGCTCTCGTTCCATGCTGATAAACCTTAACTCATTCTAATATATAAAGATATATATAGATATATATTTATATGAACAGAAATGGCAGCCACTTGTCTTTTTAGATGTTTTTTTTCTTCCTCTCGATAGCTCTTTTTTTTTTTTTTTTTTTTTTGCTTTGTCCTTGGCATAGAGGATCAGATAGTCAGAAGTTAATGTCACTGTTAAAAGTTTCAGGATAAGCTTGTTAAAACACAATTATTAGCTTTGCCCGCTCCTTATTGTCCTAAAATTGAACACTCACCGTTTATACAAGTCAGTTCTAAAAAATACTATGGCAAAGTGAGGTCTTTCCACTTAAATTTCATGGTGAATGACAAAAAATATATTTCACGTTCTGTCCGCTTTGTTCAGCTTATCAAACATAATAACTGGTCTGTTTTCTTTGTAGCATCGTACCAACATTCACTGATTTCAATATTGTAGAAGTTGTACAAAGACATAAATACAGTAGGATACAATACAGTAAAAAATACAAAATAAAGTCGATATAGTTCTGTTTTTTTTTCTTCTTTTTTTTCTCCTTAAATGATAATTTACCAGAGGCAAACCAGAAACGGATCTTTGACACTAGGCAAAAAACACGAGAATTACCCCCTGAGGTCAAATGATAAAAGAATAGCCGTGTCTCAAACCAGAGCTTACTCCCAGATAACTCACTACTTGTTTGTTATTTGTAAGTAGTGTGCTATGTACAGGACAATAGGCAAAAATGTGAGCGTCCTGTGTAACACATAGTCAACGTGTCCTAAGCAAGTGCACTAGTCCGGGTGTTATTACTACACTAGCGAGATATTAAGCTAAGGAAAACGTGAAGGCACAATCATCCGAGGCGGAGCGCGCCCCGAAAATTAAACTCAACAGTTGTGGTTTTCAAGGAGTTCGGATTTAAAAGAGGAAGGAGCAAGAAGGGAAGTCGAAGTGTACAGTTTGAAGATATGGTTCAGGTCTGAGAACGACGAGGCAGTGAATCAAGTTAAGGCCAAATTACTCGAGATCGTCCAATCAGAACGCTCCGACGGTAAAGACGATGTTCGACCTGACAGTTACTTTATCAGCTCCAAACCATGTTTCCATATCTTGGCTCGCTACCATAGGATTTGATGAAGTCAATTATATTGAACACTGCTTTTCTTTTTTTTTTTTGCACGATTTTCAGAGGTTGTTATTTTACACAATAATGTATAAATGTATGTTACAAGAATATACATGGGCTTCAGTCGATAATATCTCAGTATGGAGTACATCCAAGCATTCAGGGTGAGGACTTTGGCTTTGAAAAGTTAGTCTACATATGCACAAATATGAAACACACATAGAAAATGCACCATTTAAAAAAAAAAAAAAAAAAAAGGAAATGGACTGAATGGCTCACACACTTATCCATCACTTACAAGCACGCATACGGAGAACCATTTCCTGAAAAACTAAGAAAAACATAAAAAAAAAAAAAAAAAAAGAGAGAAAATAAGTGTTTTCAAGTTTTGCCTTTTCAGACCCCTCACATCTTATCTGCTGTCACCGACTTTGCTCAGAGTTGAGAAGGAACAAGAAAATATAAAAAGGAAAAAACAGGCTGGGGTTTGGAGGGCTTCAAGAGGGAAAGGTTCAAGTTTGTCATTCCTCATGTGCAAGTCAATAAAAAAAAACAAAAACAAAAAAAAAAAATGCTACAACTCGTACAACGCTTTGTCAACAAGACAGGTTCAGGGCAGGCCACGTCCCCCTGTAGTTTGCTAAATATTAGGGGCTCAAATATTGGCAGTCCAGCTTGCTCGTAAATGACACAAAGCACAGTATCCACTGCACTGTTCAGTTTTTTCCTTGTCCGGCTCGTCATCTCTCCACTCATCTGAAGGAAGAGCCGCTGAGGGATTCTGCCGTCCTCCTTTGCTTCCTGCTCCTGCGGAGAGGACTCAGCCCTCCTCTGCTCTGAAACGCCACACTTCAGTCGTTTGGTTCCTATGACTTCTGCTCAGGCTGACTGTCCCGGTCCTCTGGGTGTCGAGTGTGTGTGCGTCTCACTCACTGTCAGTCTCCAGATCTGAGTCGGACCACTGCACTGGGGTCAGTTTGCCATGCCGCTGGGCATACTCTATGACTGCTGTGTAGCAGAAGTAGTACTGGTCCCAGGTCTGAATACTGAAGGCCCTCTGCGTCCGCATCCGCCGCACCGTCTGACGGACATCTATTGTGCCGATGTCCTCCAGTCGGGACAGGCAGATGTCCAGTGTGCAGAATGTGCCTGGACAGAAAGAGAAAAGGAGCAAATTATACAAATTAATCAAAAAATGGCCATCAGAGTATGAACAGATTCAGAGTAGCTTACAGTAATGGGACACTGAGGGAGAAAAGCCTTCAACTGAACACGTTTCTCTTTAATTCTTCGTCCACGTTTCTTTTCTAATTATTTGTAGAGCTTCAGATCGGAAACAATTTTACAAATTTGTGTGTGAGAGCTATATTTTCCCCAAGCAAGCACCACCGTGAAGGCAACTGCAAGGACACCTGCTATTTTCGTGTACGTATGTAATATGACTATAAACCAGAGGGCGTGGTGGTTAATAAATTTACTCCGATGACGGACGGATCGCCGGTTGTATCCCTCTGAAATAGCTGCACCACTCACACTGTTGCATGAGGACACAGAATCAACACAGAAAGAAGCTGCTACCGGGACACACTGTTAGCAGAGGAAGCTCATCAATACATTTTGCAGGGGAAAAAATATGCTCCTTTGGTAAAATGTAGAAGACAAATATGCTTCTTTTACATACAGGAATTGTTGCGTGTGCTGTCATACATTGCTGCCTCGATACTCTAAGTTGGCATGGTTATTATGCAATACATCCAGTAGAGGGCTGCTGTTGCTTTCACAAAACATCAATGAAACGGGTTCAGAACTGCTAAAACAAGTATGAGCGTCCCTAACAGTATTTTAACTTCGGTATGGAGGGATAACTTCATTGCCTTCTGTTTTCAGATTTACTAATTAAGACGTAAGATACTTGCCTCAACATTTAATGGTTGTTAAATGTTATTTACTCATCAAAAAGAAAGAAAACTATACTTTAGCCCTAGAAACACAACCTAGATACAACTGTTTCACATAAACAACTCAGAATCAGTGATAAATCCCATAACTCAAACAAAACTCGTTTTGTCTTATTCAATGGCTGCTAAATGTAAAGTTCACCTAAACTTGTTTTTACCTGTGCGACCAATGCCCGCACTGCAGTGAACGACCACAGGGGGGCCCCCCGGAGACCCCCTCCAGCTGGACCCAAGGCTCTTGACTGCAGCGTCTCTCCGTTGATGGACGTGCTCCCGGAAGTCCAACATGGCCGACGCACTCTTGGGCACCCCGAAGTCCGGCCAGCTGACATAGAGGTAGTGGCACACGTCCCGCCTCTCTCCAGACTAAGAAAAGGTCGAAACGATTCAAAGAAGAACAGATCAATGGGAATATTGTTCAGTTTTTAAAATCGGACATTTCGTGCTACGTTATCTACTCTGAAAGGGAAATAGGTGGAATTTTTTTTTACCTGTGTGTTGTAAAGTTCGAGGTGGGATAATTTGAAGTCCTGAAACACCTGGATGTGTGTATTCCTGACCAAGAAGTACCCAAACTGTTCAGTCCTGCCCTCCTCCAGAGGCCAGTACTGACCACATTTGACTCGTCCGCGCTCCACGACCCTGAGACACACGGAGGGAAACTCGTCTCAGTCACACGTCTGGGAGAAATTCACAGCAACGTTGACTTCAAGTATCTCATCCGTCGCTCACCTGGTGGTCATGACAATGATAAGTACCATCTGTTCCCACACCATCCGCCAGAAGTCACCGAATGTTTTTGGCAAAGGACCTGAGGGGGCGGAACAGTCACCAGATCGAAGATGACACGACAGGCCTGGAAAGCCACAAATCTGGGAGAATCTCCAGATTTTCAACCACTTATAAACTTTTATACAGGTCACAAACACTTTACAATCATTACTTAAGTATTCCTCATAAATCATGTGCTTATTCCAGTCTTAACCAACAGTTTCACACACTGTGTGTCCCTTTTATGTCACACAGTACCAAGTACTGATGACATTTGCTGTTTCACTCTAAGTCAGTTAAGGACAAATACTGTTCACTGAATTGTTTTGCAAAGTGAAAACCATCTCTGTAATTAAATACATAAAGCTCAAGCACCATCTGCTCACCCTGAGTAGCGATGTAGGCGTTGCTCCTCTTGTACCCGTCCATGAAACTGGCATTGATGTAATCCGATGTCTGCAAAACAGCAGAAGAGGATTAAAACGGCTGTATAAATAAGCACACTTCCTGATTATTAATCATTTCTTCTGCTTTTAACCTTAACTGGAGAAAAGGAGAAGTAGGCAGCCGTTGGGGGTTAGGAGTCTTACTGAGGGACCCTGGGTCCAATATATTATATTTTCATGGCTTATGAGATGTAAAGTTTCTTCTGTAACCAACTGCTAGATTCATTCAATTCCAAATCATCAAATATGTGAGTTTTCCATAATACAGATAACCATTACTGAATTACTGAACTAAAAGAAAATGAAATATATGTAAATTGATTTACAGTTCTTCAAAAGTTACCACTAAATTACTGGTTGTGCATCAGAGTCTCCACAGCTTCAAGAATTTCTACACTTTTCGTTCATGTATAAAGAAATGATGTTGGTGAAATTCAGAGAAAACCATTACCTCGTCTTCATCGTCGCTGAGCTCGCTGAGTCGCACTCTGGACTGATCCAGACAGAGGACATCGCTGTACCTGTTCTTGATCTGATTGGCCAGTTTCCTACAAAGTTTACACCATGGGTTTTTTTTGTTTTTTTGGTTGCTTTTAAAGACAGATCATGTGACGGAGAACAGAGTGAGAGGTGACGGACGGATGCCTTACTTGGAGTAGTCGAAGGTGCCAGCTGGTGGCTCCTTGCGGATCTCCTCATACTCCTGGTAGATGCCCTTCTTCTTCTGCCTCTTGACGTGCTCCACCAGCTCGTGCACCGTCATACCCCCCTGCTCTGGCATGTGGACCGACGCTTCCATGCACTGGTTCTCATCGTCGGGGTCCCAGGACGAGGACAGGGGCGGGGACTGCGAGGAGGGCTGGTGGGGCGGGCGGGGCAGGGATTTCTGAGGTAACGGTGGCACCCCTTCCTCCTCTTCGCCCTCCTCCTCCTCCTCCTCCTCCTCCTTCATGGCCTCGTGCTGCGACTGATCGGCAGAGTCTGTCGCGCCGCCGTGCGTAGCGTCTCCATCGCCTTTCTGCGAGAGCGGCGTGTCGGGGGGCGTGTCCGACTGGGGCGGCGCCTGGCAGCTGCGGCCGTTCATGTTGGGGCTGCCGTCGCCGCCGCCGCTGACCGCCACGTTGGCCCCGGTCACCGCAGATCCATTCCAGTGTTGGTGGTTCCCCTGTGACCTGTCTGCAGCGGAATTGGGGCTCTGTTGGTACTGGCCGAGGCCTCGAGTCCTGCCCTCCACTATACTGCAGTGGTTGTGTGGGTTCGCATTGCTATCGTCGTAGCAGTTAGAGTTAGCGACGGCTCGCTCGGGACCTAACTGTTTATTTAAATGGGTGTGGTGCAGTGGAGCACCTACGCTGGCGTTGCTGTTCTCTAAGCTGTAAGAGCGCAACAGGCTTCCCACGCAGTCGTGTGTGTCGTGCTCGTCTGTGTCGCCCTGAGCGATGTTTGTGTGCACGTTAACGCAGGACTGGATCCAAGCCACGTGGCTGTACTGGGACGTCCCGCCCAGGTGCTCGGGCAGGGAGGAGGTCGGGATGTGACTCGCCAGCTCGTGAGCTTTCACCGTGCATACCTGGTGAACAGAGACAGGTGGAATGACAAATGTAAGACATTCACCAAACATTCTGATGAGAGACTGCAGTGAAAACAGCCACACGTACCCTTTCTCTCAGCTTTTCACGTACAAAGAGGCGGAGGACTGCAAAAGGTGCTCGGAACCAAAGAGGCGACGACACGATAAAGACACATTTGAGGCGAGCTGGAAATGCCCCCTGGGAAAAATGTTTCAAAGGGTTTTTAATGACAGAGAACACACACACAGAAACACACAAACAGTTCTTATATTTACCTTCAACAAATTGAGAATCTTGACACAGAGCTCGTAGTCAAAATTTCCATAACTGGAGTTGGTCATGTCGTAAATAAATATGAGTCCGTCTCTCTGAGTCTGCAAACTGGAAAGAAGTTTAAAAGATTTTAAACTAAAAGCACAATAATAAAAAATATAAACAAACGTGATCATTTCAGTTTTTTTTAAAGATCCATTTTAAGTTTCACATCTTTTAAAACCATAAGTTGGCGTATGAACTGAGAACACGACAACTTCATATGTATATGTATCTGTACGTTTCACTTTCAAGAAAAGTTGAAATGGAAATCCAGGAACTGAGAAAAACGCGTTAAGACAGCAGAAGCTGGAAGCAGTGAATGATTTGGGTCTCACTTCTCTATGGCTTTGTCCAGTTGATAGATGATGGCCTGCAGCACGGCCTTGTGGGTGGTGATGTCTGGCCGGTGGAGGCGGGCAGTAAACAGTGCTAGAGCAGCTCCCTTCGCGTCGCGGCCAGGCTGATAGGGAACATGAGGAGGTCGTCTTATACATTCAAAACATTCACGATAAGACACAGATGAAGACGTGCATGTACTTGCACAGAGAAAAAAATCTCGCATGATCCTTCTTGTTGTGTGGATAAGAATTAAATCATTGCTCACCAGGACTGTGAATTTGCCGCTCAGCAGCTCGGAGCGCAGTGGCTCCTCGTCGGGGTTGATATTGAAGATGCCCTCTTTGATTCTTGTGTTCTAATTTTATTGCATGTCGATGGAAACAGGCCAGTAAGAAGAAAAGTCATTAATACCATCAATAACGAGTCTGAAGATGTCTACGTCTTGGATATTGCTGTTACTCTGTTACTGCTGTGTACTAAAAGACTGACTAATAACAGCCTATTAACAATAGAGTTTAATACCAAGACATTTTTTATATTTCACTGATCTTCACTTTGTTCTTTTTCTTAGCTTTGTCACTCTCGTGCTATTCAGAGAACTGAAATTTGATAATAACCTGAAGGGTTATGCTTTTTGTACACACAGTCACACACACACAGACACACACAGACACACACAGACACACAGACACACAGACACACACACACACACACACACACACACACACACACAGACACACAGACACACAGACACACACACACACACACACACACACACACACACACACACACACACACACACAACACACACACACACACACACACACACACACCTCTTAACAGCAAACTCTTAGAGCAATATTTACAAAATCACAAAACAAATATCAGAAGAAGCATTTCAGAAGAAGTATTTCTATCTGGGATTACATTTTACTTTGAAATTGCACTCTGAGAACAAATGCCAAGACTTCACTGACATCCATAATGTTGGGTCAACCCCAGCCCTGGAACGCAGGCACAGGCATTCCTGAGTGTCTTTTTCACACAGTAAAAGCTTGTTGCTATTCAGGTTAGAACACGAGCATTTCATGGGGATTATAAAGGTTCAACAGACTGAGGTGTTAAAACACATCACACCACTTTATCGTGAAAGCTACAACTACAGAAGATAAAATAGGAAATTATGTGATCAAAAATTGGAATTTTATATTGTTTAATGAGAGCAATATTGAGTAAAACAAACCATCAGTGCATTATTTGGTAAACTCAAGTCTTGTGAAACTTTGTGATTTTAGCCACGTTATAAATTAATGACGTGATAAATCAAACAAGTTTTTAAAAAAAATGTGGGTTTGACAGTAAGCCTCACTGCACGACGTCAACCCACGCTCAAACAGAGGTGACGAAAACAATGACCAAAGTTAACATGTAAGAATGATTATCCTCGACCTACACGACCAGTGCCTTCAGGGGATACATAAAAAAATTAGGCTCAACAACATTTGCGCCAATCTTCTCGTAGCATTTATGTACAGGGAAAAGCCGAGCGTGGGAGTAGAGTCAGAATGTGGACGTGGTCAAAAGTTTTACTTCCATGGTAATAAACAAAATATTTTCTTGTAGCACCAGTGTTGTTTTGATTATTGTCTAATTTATTATCATTTTTGGCTGCATGTAGCCGTGAACATAGTGTACTGAGATGGCCATTGTGCAATTTCTGACACTGGTAGCAATCCTGTCACAACAGCAATCCAAGGACCTTTTATATTTCTATAAGAAAAGGAACAGAATAATGACATACCTTATATGCTTGGAACAGATCGATGGCTCTGGAGACGTCAAACTTGCGGGCCATAAGAAACTTTACAGCTGTAGGTTGGGAGACAAGCCCAGCACTGTGAGGCTGCTCCCTGCTACGCACCTCACTCAGGAACTCCTCCACAGCCTGGACACACAGGGGAGGCAACATGGAAGGGGACAGGTGAAATACTGGGCATGTGATGAGGATAAAAGCAAAGGAAATTTGTAAAATACATATTTCAGGGGAGAAGAGCACTAGGGAAGACCGACAACATGAAAAACTTTGGGAATGGAGACTGACATTTACAGGGGAAAAAAAAAGAAAAAAGAATCAGCTGTCTAAGCTGTGGCAGTGTTTTCATAGCCAAATGTAACAATAATGTGAGATGCAGATGGCAGCAGCAGGCTGTGCCACTGGAAGATGATGGGGATGAGAGCACTACTCTGCCAAGAGCCAACAGTCAGATTATTATCATCCAGATATGTCCTACGAGCTTCAAATCAACATGAAAAGATTACACAGACAAATCCTCAAATTAGCACATCACCTGTTAAAAAACAAATATACTCTTTGCAACATAAGAACCATGACATGGATTTCAAGCATATAAACAAAGATTTAAACAGTAACCAATGAAACCAAGTAAGTAGGCAACCTAACAGAAATGTATAGCATGAGAACATACATGGCAAAAATAGCACTTCTAACCTGTGTGTCGTTAATACTTATCCACATCTCTTTAACCACAATTTAGGGGGTTCAGAGCATTTCTTCCAAAATGACAGCCTATAACAAGGTTTGTGACACACGTGACATAAAGGCCACATGAGCCAAGACAAACAAACAAATGAAAAGGTGCACTTTATGGCAAAAAACAGTTCTGTTTATATCACACAGGTCTAAGTACAGCTACACTGTGATGCTGTCCAATGATAGACAACACTGGCATAATACACTGGAGGTCATTACAACAATGTTTACTTCAAAGTAATTTCATCAAAAGTGACCTCGATGGCCCATAATTATTGAGAGGTTGTTTTACATGTGATTATATCAAACTTGAGAGAAATGGATTTTGCAGCTGTACGATCAGGATGAAAGATCCTCAACTCACTGCAAAAAACATGAAAACTAATCATCATCACGTTCACAATTTCTAGAAAACCATCACTTAATGGTGAGTTTAATTATGTCAGCCTGTTACTGACTTTAGGACCATAATGTACAGTTTAACAGATATATCACATAATATGCTATTAAAATAATCAGCACAAGGCATAATATTTACAATAACGAGTGAATAATGGAGTGAAGCAGAATTTGATCTCAACTTAGACTTGTGACAATGTTATCCCGTGTGATCTTTTGTGATCTTGGTCTTCAGTCTATAACCCCTTCAACCCTTAGTATGGATTTGCACAAAATGAATTATTCATATTTTTGTTGTTCTTAAGCGATGATAAAAAAATTCTCTTCTGACCTTGAGTTTAGCTTCTTGCAGGCTTGGGGAATATTATCCAAGTCTCACAGCTTACATTTAAGAGTCACTTTCAAATGAGTAATTTGGCAACTAACAGGAAGGGAACATCCGAACCAACCAGGGTGTCTCAAACGCTGGTGGGGCTTACTTAGACACGCTGTAATAGACTGGGGTTGCAGAACGGGGAAAATGTTTTACTAGAACTAGAAATAACACATCGTCCATGATCAATAACTATCTCACGCTTCAACAAAACCTGTAAATAAATGCTGGGTGTTATCGACACATGTAGATGTCACATGAAGCCGTCAGATGTTTGCGATCACTGTCAGGCCCACCCCTTTTACTAGAAAGAAATGACAACAACAATGCTAGGAACCAGAGAATCACTTCTGTGAATTCAGCGCCGTAGAGCCCACAGGCAGGACACCGCCAGTGGAGCTGGCTGGCTCACTCGCGATGTACCATGAGAGACGCGTTCTCGATTTTTAACTTCGACGTGATGTAAAACCACTGAGAGTTGCGTCGAATATCACAGATTGGTCGTGTTTAAGACTTCCACGAGCTCCGACATCAGTGATAGCGTCTACCAGGACAGCTGTCGAGGAAATTCCCTGCAAGTCAACAATAGCTACTAGCATTAGCACACGGCTAGGTTACATGTGGTGGCGGGATGGCTAACACTTAAATTCACTTATAGACACACTGATGGAGGCAGCCGTAGGGGACATTTTTTTGTCGGTTAACATCCGAAATACCAATACATCTCTGAGCTCCGCTTTGAGTTGGGAAACACAGAGTGCGAGTACTTGAGGTGGATTGCCGGCTAGATGTTCCCTGCTACTACTAGCAAACGCCATCATGCTAACACATGCTAACTGCTGTCAGTCACACCGGAGCCAGAACGAACGGACCAGCGCTGTTTGCCACACCGCATCGGTCCCGCAGACAATGGAAACAAAAGACCGCTTAAAGAGGCGCCTAATGCCACGTGCGTGTGTGTTTACCGTGATAGGAAGACGTGGAAAAAATCGTCAATAGACTCTTACCAGCTGCTCCTGAGCTGTCAGGGCTTCCGCCATCTTGAAGCCTCCGCAACGTCGCAGCGGGCGCGCCCACCAGCCGCTCGCTCACGCCACACACCCCGGGACAGACACGGCTCCGCCCACCCAGGACGGACAGAGAGGCTCCGCCCACAAGCCGCCCGCTCACGCCCATGCCGTCAATGCTCAGGCCGCACACACCGGAACAGGCTCCTCCCACTCCAAGACAGACGCAGAAGCTCCGCCCACCCCGTTTAAAACCTGTTTACTACTGCCTGTCCGTCAGCCCTGTCTGTACAAAACACCGATCTTTACAGGAGGAAACTCAGCTCATCAGCACATTCAGCCTGAAATGAACCTGTGGACACACTCACTGCTGAGAACCTATGTCAAACACTACCCAAAGCGATCATGATCATCCACACATCCTCTCCAAAACCACAAGGAGTCATGGTTTAAAACATTTACTAACAGAAATGGCCATACACAAAATAGCTTCTAATGCAAAATGCTACTGCATGAAAAAAAAGAGAACCACAAGCCAGAAAAATAGCAATAAGTAGTCACAAAAAAGACAAGAAGAGAAAACTGAGCCTTAAAACTTAAAATAAACACAAAATGGCAACTACACACAGAAATGACCATACAGAAATAGAGACAAATTGATTATCATCAGACAGAATGAAACACAGAAATATATCTGTCAAGACAGCTTTGGGACTACAAGACTGTACCCGGCTGACCAGCATCGTTTTCTTTGCTGGTTTCATGCCGGTGACGTGATACTGGTGTAACAGGTTCTCAACATTAGTCTGCAGAGAAACACACACGCTGGTATAGCAAGCATGCACTATGCTGGTTAAGCTGAAAAGAATCTTTGAAGCACTACGCTCTTTTTTCAAAAGGGTAAACCACAAAATAACAATCAGACAGAGGGAAAGCCCCTCAAGTGAAATACTAAGATACACAAAACGACAAAAAGACACATCACACACAAGAAGCATGAAAAAATGACTAAAATGTGGTCCAAATGGTTTCAAACAGAAACTAAACAAAAATCAAACAGAATGCATAAATGTGAAAAATTACAACAACCACAAAATGACACAAACTGTCAAGAAACAAAACGGATCAAAAGGGTAATACACACTGACAAAATACACAGTCTACCAACAGACTGAAAAACCACAACACAAGATGAAAGGAGACATAAGAAAGCCACAAGAGACAGAAAAGCAGAGCATACAAGAGAAATATAGGTAGTTATACATAAAGCTGTCACATAAGCAAAAAGCAACATAATTCACACAAATTAATATAGAGACAACTACAAAGAGATTCAAAATTGCTAGACCTGGGACTGGGTCTGGACTGATAAATCAGACCACAACGTTACCAAATTATATTGTGTATCATATTTCTAGAAATTTATTTTTTCTGCAAAGCAATACATTTTATCAATAAAAAAATCATAACGGGAAAAACATCACTAAAAAAAATGTACTAGCAGTAAACAGGAACTTTTGACACTGCACCTTTGTTCCTGTCGGATTGTTTTAATGAAACACCGAGATGGCGCTGAGGCGGTGTTTTTGAACGAAGAACGAAATGTTTACATTTCGTAAACTAAATAATTCCACTCGATAGACTAAACAACCGTGTTGACTTGTGACGCGCATTTTCAATATTCAATCGATCAATAAAAACAGTTTCCAGGCGCGAGTCTCCGTCATGAGCGGCTCTGGCTGCTCATTGCTGCGTGTTCGGGATGAGCTCCTCCGGACCTCCGAAAAAGAAAAGCTACATGGGACAGCACCAGATCAAAAAGAAAACCAGGTCAGCCTAAATACTGTTTATTTTAACTCTGTGTCACGTGATTGGTTTGATCAAGATTGTTTATTCTCTGTTGCTGAGAAACATCTTCCAGTGTTTGAACATACTAAACGTGAGTTTAATGAATGTAAAAATGTCTGAATACAGTTTACAAAGTCCCGATGAGCCTCCAGACGGAGACAGAGTGTTACAGAAACCGTGCAATCTGTCAGACAAAGCAAACCCATCTCACAACAACAGCCGAGACAACCGAGGGGTAAGTGTAACAGCAGATTTCATTTCGTTTCAGATAACTTTAAGGATTAAGGGCCGATTTGTGATTGTTTTGGATGTTTGTTTTGTGTCTGTCGTTTCTGCTATGCTGTTATCTTTGATGTGTCCGTTTTTAAGTTGTTTGTCTGTTTTGAGTTGTGTGTGTTACTTTTTTTGGTTTGATCTTTTGTATGTCTGTTTTTTGCTTCTTTGTGGCTGGCATATGATACTTTAGTCTCAGTCATATAGTTGTTTTATTTTAGCTTCCTTGTGTCACTTTTTTTATTTATTTTCTTTCTCTGTTGTCTTTTGTACTAAGGTCACCTTATTTTTTGCTGTTGTGGTCCTGCTTTCTGTCACTTTTCGTTGATTTGTTTCACTTTGTTTGCATCCCTTTGTGGTCATTTTTGCATTTTGTTGAGTTGTTGTGGATATTTTTTGGTCTGTTCATGGCTGTTTTGATTCATTTGCAGTTCATTTACCTCTGTGAGTATTGTGTATTTCATTGTGATAGCTTTGTTATTTGGTTTTGCCTTGTTGTTGTTTGTATTTTGCTAAAATTATATCTTTGTTATAATTTAGCTTTTTTGATTTAACATTTTGGCTCAGGTTTTTTTTTGTCTCCAGTCTTTATTTTACAAAAATTGCATTCGTTTGGCTACACAATTACACAGTGGTTAGTGCTCTTGTCTTTTAGTGACAGCTTGCATGGGTGCAATACCGTACCATTCTGTGAGGAGTTTGCATGTTCTTCCCACATGTGTAGTTTTCCTTCAGGCAATCTGGTTTGTTCCCGCCGTCCAGCAACATGGATGTGAGGTTAATTGGTGACCTTACATTTCCCCGAGGTGTGAATGTGAGTGTGCGTCTGTCTATCTCGCTGTGTTTACTCTGTGATGGACTGATGACCTTGTCCAGGGTGAACCCTAACCATAGCTGGCTCAGAAAGGCTCTATCTCCCCTCAGCCCTGCTCAGGATATACTGTATGCTGTATAAAAGATGAATGCATGCTTTTGTTTGTGTTTTGTGTTCTTTGTTGTTGCTTCTTTTTCCCATTTTTTTATTACATTGTGGTCTTTGGCATCCTAATGTCATTTAGTATTTCCCCTATTTCATGGTATTTCCTGTTTTAGGATGGAGGAGCCGTGTTTCTGCTCGGGGAGTCCACCATAGCTCTTGACGATGAGATGCTGCAGGTACTCAGTGTTGTCGACCAAGGAAAGGCTGTCAGTCACGACACAAACTCAGCAACACTAAACACAAAAGCTCATAAAGAACCAGCATCATCAGTTATCGTTGCACCCCCACTACCTCCTGAACAGTCTGCGGATGTCAAACCCATTAGACATTCAGTTAGACACTCACCATCTCATCAGCGAACTGATGAAGGACCCTGCGGTGCAAGTAGCCCTCAGGGAGACATCGGTCAACACAAAGCAGGCTGTAAGAGACCAGGATGGAGCGCTGACTGTAAAAATCTGGCTCAGAAGCTTCTTTTCAGTGAGGACTTGGAAGTAATGGGGCATGGTGAGAGGAATCCAGAAAACCATGCAGAGCCTGCTTCTGTCTGTGTCAATGTCCTCCCCTGTAAGAGAACAGAAACCAGCCCGAAAGCTTGCAACTCCGGAAAGTGAGTCCGAACTAAACATAGCTGTCCTGATTTTCTTCCCCTTGGTAATTTGCTTCTCTGCAAAGCTTTTCCTGCTTGTTCTCTGTTGTCTCACAGTTCACCAAAAAGAAAAAGCGAAGGCAAAAGTCGACCGAGTAAGCATGGCGCAGCTCCACCTCTGGATGTGTCGAGGGACTACATCCTCTTCAGCCCCACGCGTGTCGCCGCTGCCATGAAGAAGTCCAAACTCCAGCAGTCATTACAGAATCAGTCCGCCTCTGTGCTCACAGTTCCCAGTGGCTTGGAGCTCAGCACTCTCGCCGACACACTACCTCAGGAAGGTATTTTAAACACATATACAACATGTTCCCTTTTATCATTTATTAATTCAAGTATTTGCAAATTGTAAGCAGAAAAAAGGACAAATGAAAATCATTGAAAATCAGTCCCAATGAGTAGCATAAGGATTCTTATAGCCTGCATTAAAGTAAAATAAGAAGACGTGCAATTGTATAAATTAAAATATAATGTTATTAAATTCTAAAGTCTTATATGAGCTAAACAGAATCAAAAATATTGCAGTCTAGCACATTATATAAAATAAGAGCTTGCAGTTTATTTGATTTTACCTGATTAGGTTGTGTCTTTCAGGTGCAGTCTGAACTTAGATTTATTTTTCCAGTGAAAAAAAAAAAAAAATCCACTTCTTCACTGTGCTAAAGATCGACTGTGAGAGCTGTTTGAAGGGCCATGTGTAAATGCAGCGTTTGCTGCTTCTTGCTGCAGGCACTGCCTTGTGTGCTCCTGTGGACCAAGCTGAAAAACTGCGGTTGTCCAGCTGGGGCTTACCGAAACCTGTCCTGGAATGCTACCAGAAGCACGGAGTGACTCAGATGTTTGAGTGGCAGGCTCAGTGTCTCGCCGTTGGACAGGTTCTGAATGGGGGCAACCTGGTGTACTCAGGTAGGAAACCTGTCATTTCTGTAGAAAATTGATTTGTGGCACTTTTTCTTCTATTTGCTCCTCGTTATCATTTCTGTTTATCTTTTCAGCTCCCACCAGCGCCGGGAAAACTCTGGTGTCAGAGCTGCTGATGCTGAAACGTGTGTTGGAGACCAAAAGAAAAGCTCTCTTCATTCTGCCTTTTGTTTCTGTGGCTAAAGAGAAGATGCATTACCTCCAGGTGAGGGAGCGACAGACAGCTAGACACACACTTGTTATTCTGAACTGCATGTTGATTTTAATATTAATCTCAGTCTGAACTATTTTTCTGTTTTACCTTTTAGAGCATATTTGAAGAAGCAGGTGTCCGTGTGGAGGGATACATGGGCAGCACGTCAGCAGCTGGAGGATTCGCCGCTCTGGACGTGGCTGTTTGCACCATAGAAAAAGCCAATTCCCTCATTAACAGACTCATTGAAGAGGACAGTATGAGTCTTTTAGGTAAAACATCTCTAATATTCCCTTTTGTTTAATTCCTAGGTAGTGGAATGAAATACCGTGTACTTTTGAAATATATGAAATTGGATAATGAAGGTCTTACAAGCAGAGGGCACATGTTATTATCACTATGCTCTGAAGACTCTTGAGTACTAATGAACTCAAAACCTTGAATAACAGCATCTGCTGATCATGTTTTTGCTTTAGTTATGTAAGATGGCAGTTGTGCCTTAAAATGGAAAAAAAACAATTAAATAATAGTCTTTTAATATTTCTGTGTAAAATGACCAGTGTCAGGAGTATGGGATTTCCCCTTTGTTCTCTTAAGTTTGTAAAAATATATTTTGTATGTTTAACAAAGAAAGTCATTTTACACCTTTGGAAATTGACATGGACTGATTGAGGTAAAGACAATATTTGAACATCTTCACTGAATTTCTGGTAGCTGCAGCCCTATGTTGTGTATTGATTATTAATAATTATTAGGAATGAATTAGAATGTGTTTGTCATTTTTATGCTGCTAGGTATGGTGGTGGTGGACGAGTTGCACATGATTGGAGACTCTGGAAGAGGATACCTGCTGGAGCTGCTCTTAACCAAAATCCGCTACATTACACAGAAGCAGAACACCTCAGGGTCTGCATCTGTTCTATTCTATTCGCTCATATACAGTAAAGGAAACTGCTGTGTGTTAATCAGTTTGTTTTTCCAGGTCGCTCTCTGAGGGTGTGCAGGTTGTAGGTATGAGTGCCACTTTGCCAAACCTCTCCCTCTTGGCCAGCTGGTTGGGCGCCGAGCTTTACCAGACCGACTACAGGCCTGTACCGCTGCACGAGCATCTCAAGGTGGGCCGCAACATCTATGACAAGAGCCTCTCCGTTGTGCGGCAGTTCACTCCTGCACTCAGCGTTAAGGTAGCTTCGATTCATCACGGTCTACCGATAACGCGTTTTCCTTTGAGCAGCGAAGTGATGTTTTGTTCGATCTTTGCTTGAAGGGCGACGACGACCACATCGTGAGTTTGTGCTATGAGACGGTGAGCGAGGGCCGCTCGGTGCTTTTGTTCTGCCCCTCAAAGAACTGGTGCGAGAAACTGGCGGACACCATCGCGAGGGAGTTTTACCATCTCAGAAACACTGGTACAAGAAATCTAAATCAATTCTTGATCGTGTTTTATGTTTTAGTTTGAAATGAAGCAAAATTGGAGCTGACCTCAAAGTGTGATTTCGCACAAATTGGCACAAATTTGTGAAACTTTCATCTTCTTCAGATCGTGACGGTGAAGCTGAACCTCAGCCAGTATGTCTGCAACAGGAGGAACTCCTGGATGTCGTAGCTCAGTTGAGAAGAACTCCAGCTGGTTTGGACCCCATCCTGCAGCGCACTGTGCCGTGGGGCGTGGCCTTCCACCATGCCGGTAGACACATTCACACCACAGAACAGCTTCAGACTGAAAGCAACAATTCACTTTATAGGATGCAAATAAGATCAGCTTCCACTCGGCAGGTCTGACATTTGATGAGCGCGACGTGTTGGAGGGAGCTTTCCGTCAGGGAGCGATCAGAGTCCTGGCCGCCACCTCCACTCTCTCTTCCGGGGTAAACCTTCCAGCGCGCAGGGTTATCATTCGAACACCAACATTCAACGGACACTTGTTGGATCCTCTCACATACAAGCAGATGGCCGGACGAGCTGGAAGAAAAGGAGTAGACACTACAGGTACGGATGGAAAGAGTGAGAAATAAAGGGAATTGTTGGTGCCTGCAGCATTTTTTTGAGGTTAATTTTCCTGGAATACTAGTGATAGATAACCCTTTATTCTTGATTCATCCCCTCCAGGTGAAAGTGTGCTGGTGTGCAAAGAGGTAGAGCGTCAGAAAGGTATTAGTCTCCTTAATGGCACGCTTCAGCCAATCAGCAGCTGCCTGGTGAAGCGGGAAGGCGAAGGTGTTACCACCAGCATGCTACGGGCCATTCTGGAGGTACAGATGGCTTCTGTCTCAAGATTTAAATGTGTGGAAAATATTTAGTCAAAACACAGTTATAACACTGCATTGCAGCAATTAATTAATACTGAATTAACATCTCCAATCAACATCATTATATTACACATCTGTGATTGTTTCATGTCTTTAACTTGTATCATTTGTTGTGCAGATAATTGTTGGAGGCGTAGCCAGCTCTCCTCAGGATGTGAGATTGTACGCTTCATGTTCACTTCTGGCCGCCAGCATGAAACACGAGAGCAAGAACAAGTCTAATGAAGAATCCAACAAAGGAGCAATAGAGGCCTGTGTTGAATGGCTGATGGAGAATGAATTCATTAGCATACAGAAGGATGGAGCAGGTAATTCCACAACTGGGATGGTGCTTTACTTTGGCTCAGTGATCATTTTGAGGGTGAAACAAATAATGCTAATTTTAAATAGCTTACAGTTGCCAGTTTTTTATTGGTTTATTTGTTTGTGACCACTTTTGCCTTCTTCTAAGTATTTTTTTTCTCCACCTGTCTGCTGATTCAGATGAGCGATACTGTCCAACGCAGCTCGGAGCTGCCACCCTTTCATCCTCCCTCTCCCCTCCGGAGGCTCTGGGAATATTTGCTGATCTTCAGCGGGCAATGAAGGGCTTTGTTCTAGAGAATGACTTGCACATCCTCTACCTGGTAAACATGTCATATAACCTGATGACTGAATATTATTAACTTTATGCGACCAAGAACCAAGTGTGTTTCTTTGACTTGATATTCTACAATTTTAACTCTATATCCAAATCCTCTGTAGATCACTCCGTTGTACGCAGAGTGGACTACCATCGACTGGTATCAGTTTTTCTGTCTGTGGGAACAGCTGTCTTCATCCATGAAGAGAGTAGCAGAGCTGGTCGGCGTCCAGGAAGGCTTTCTTGCTCGATCTGTCAACGGCAAACTTGTTGCCAAGACAGAAAAGCAGCACCGACAGATGGCAATTCACAAACGGTAAACATACATTTACCTTAATGACAGGCTGAAGGTATATCATCATCATCATCATCATCATCATCATCATCATCAT